>NW_021440610.1:0-258 GCF_001605985.2 Dendrobium catenatum | reverse complement strand
CTTTGGGGAGTCAACTAGTCAACCATAGAGGAGGCAGCATTAATCCACCTCCTATAGAACCAAACCGGCCCTGGTTCCTCCTGAACCGACTTAACATACCGCCCTCCCAAAGAATCACCTTGTCCTCAAGGTGAAAGGAGGGAAACTGACGCTTCACCCTCTCATAAGGTTCCCATGTCGCCTCATAATCTGGAAGATTTTTCCACTTGATCAACACTTCTTTTTCCCTTCCTATCTCTTGGCACAATCCTTGTAGCT
>NW_021440609.1:0-307 GCF_001605985.2 Dendrobium catenatum | reverse complement strand
TTTTGTTGGTGGAATTTTGAAAACATATTTAAAAAAATATTGGGTTTCTTTGGGACTTAAAATTAAATTCTAAAATCGAATTGTTTCGTTAAAAAAAAATATATCACCTCGAGAGGTGAGAATAAAATTTCATAACGGTATTCAGATTTAGAATTATGAAATTCATCTTAAATATTATGACCGGATGCTAAAAAGAACTTCATATGGCCCCGAGGGGTCAAAATGAGGTTCAACTGAATATCCAGCTACAATATTCAAGAAGTGTGATCTTTAGGTTCACATCCAAAGCCTTATCAAAGAAAGATGT
>NW_021440608.1:0-294 GCF_001605985.2 Dendrobium catenatum | reverse complement strand
TAATAAATAATATTTTAAAAATGAAATTGATTTTAAATTATGTATTAATAAATTAATAAATAAGACTTTTATATGTAAGATATTATTCATATCTCTAGTCAGTATTTATTATGCAATTATATATTAATTATTGTGAGAAAAAATATTTCAAATATTAAATATTTTAAACTTTTTGAAATTTGATAAAAAATTGTGTAAACTCAATTTTATTTACTTAACCCCTTCATTTTTCACATTTTATTTTTTCTCCGGTATGTTTAAATATAATTTTCTAGTCTTCATATCTCTTTAAAT
>NW_021440607.1:0-1187 GCF_001605985.2 Dendrobium catenatum | reverse complement strand
CTGAACTTTCATCAAACTTCTACCCGATGCTAAACTTTCGCTAGTCACCAGCCTTCTTTCTATCGCCTAAATTTCGTTGGACTTCTACCCGACGCCGAACTTCTGCCCGTCACCATTCTTCTGCCCTTCGCTAGACTTTCGTCGGGCTTCTACCTGATGCTTAACTTCTTCCCATTGTCGGTCTTCTGCCCATTGCAGGACTTTCATTGGACTTCTATCTGACGCCAAACTTTCACCCATCGTCGGAATTCTGTTAGTCGTTAGGCTTCTACCAATATCAGACTTTCGCCCGTCGCCAGATTTTTATCTGACACCGAACTTCCGCCCTTCAAAGATCCTTTCGACCTCCTTCACAAGAAAACAGTCATTCTGACCACTATCACTCACCAACTACAGTCCTTCCAACCTCCATTACCCACCGACTGTAGTCCTCCCTACCTCTGTCATTAGACAACAGTCCTTTCGACCACCGTCGTCTGACGATTACAATCCTTCTGACCTCTATCGCCAGCCGACTACCATCCTTCCGACCTCCATCACCAGCCGACTACCATCCTTCAGAACTCTGTCGCCAGACAATAGTCTTTATGACCTCCGTCGCTTGCCAACTATAGTACTTCTGACCTTCGTCGCCCACTGACTATGGTCCTTCCGACCTCCATTGTCAGACAACAGTCCTTCTAACCTCCGTCGTTCGCTGACTATGGTCCTTCCAACCTTTGTCTCCAAATAATATTTTTTCAAATCCCCATCGTCTACCGACTATGGTCCTTCCGACCAAACAAATAAGTCAACAGCGATTATTACTATTTTCATCATGTAACATATTATGTATGATGTATATTTGTTACATCAAGCCAAGGCCTTCCCCTCAATGAAGGGCCTTATTTGTAATCAACTATAAATACTAGTGGATTCCTTCAAACTAGGCTAGGCCTCATGGTTTTCCCCCTTTTAAAATTTTTCACGTAAAATCTTGGTGTCTCTTATGAACGCTACACCCTCTCACTTATTTGATTGCATGCTGGATCTTTGTAGAATGTTAAGATGTTAAACTTTATACTTCTCTACCACCGTGAATATTCCAAGACGTTATAAATCTAAAGCTTATGCATCGAAGATCAACCATGTGAAAACTGCTACCATAATTCACTACCAAAAAACGCGCTCTTTCGCAGCGGTTTAGC
>NW_021440606.1:0-359 GCF_001605985.2 Dendrobium catenatum | reverse complement strand
TATGGAACTTTTATCTTACCCTTTTAATATTGAGGATTCTTCCACTTATAACTCTATAGATAATGATTCTTACAAGAAAGAAGTAAATATAAAACATTTAAAAAAAAATTTAAATTTTTAAGTCTTTCTTAAAGAAATTTATCAAATTTGAGACAGATTGAGGATATGTTTGAGATGACTGCAATGTTTAATACATTTATTTTTAAAATTGATAAGGAGAAATTAACTTAGCCACTATGATTGCAAAATGTACATTTATATTATAATAATTTCTAAAAAAAAACAATAAGAAATTAATAACCAAATAAAATTGTGGAGGTTATATGGGAAAAAAAAAAAAGTGTCCCAAATAGACCCTA
>NW_021440605.1:0-226 GCF_001605985.2 Dendrobium catenatum | reverse complement strand
CTCATTTTTATGTGTAAGAAATCGAGTCCAAGAGAACCTTGAGTAGTCATCAACAATCACAAAACCATAGACTTTCCCTCCCAAGCTGGCCGTGTTAATGGGTCCAAACAAATTCATGTGAAGGACTTTTAAAGGTCTAGAGGTGCTAATGTCCTTAATGGGATAATAGGTGGAGTGGACTTGCTTTCTTAGTTGACATGCATCATAAAGGTGGTCTTTTGAAAAC
>NW_021440604.1:0-882 GCF_001605985.2 Dendrobium catenatum | reverse complement strand
ATCATCCTGTATGATTAGTACAAAATAACCTTATAATCTAGGATAATCATATTTTCTCTATATAATCAATACAAGTATTTATACAGATCATCCTATACGATCTTACGATCATCTCGGATGATTACTTCAAAATACCATATTGATCGTCCAATATGATATCAGATGATGGGTGGTGATCTCCATATCGTCCCAGAAATGTCACGGGATGATCATCCTGGACGATTAGAGTAAGGTTATGGTTTTTTGACTAAATTGTCGGGTACTATCCAGATGGATCATCTTGTATGATTTGATTGAACAATTTAATAATAGTTACTATCATAATCACAAGATCAATTTAGGTATGATTGTAGAAAATCATTAAGGATGATGCACATTGTCCTGTATGATTAGAATAAAATTTAAAACATTACCTAAATTCTAATTTGCAACTATTTTCATCTTTTAAGCTGATCGTCTTGGATGATACTGATCGTCCAATATGATTAGTTTAATCGCATGTAATTAGGTGGATGCCCAAATCTAAGTTTCTATTTTTAAATAAATAATCCAGGATGATCTATTATCATCTTCTATTATATAGTCAAAAACAAACAAAAAAATCTCTAACTCACCAAATTTCTCCCCCTTAGCGTGTGTATGCAATGTTACTTAGCTTGGGGTCTACCATATTCAAGATTTGACTCAAGTAAGGTAAAAAATACATTGATATGAAATTACAAATAGACTCAACCCTAATCTACGCGATCTTAAGTTGATTTGTTTTACAAGTGATCTTTGTGGACCTGAAAGGTTAGTAAGTAGAACAAATAAAATAAATATTCAATAATAGCAGTGGAAAAATAATAATAATATTTGTTATCATCAAAATCAAAGTATTTG
>NW_021440603.1:0-273 GCF_001605985.2 Dendrobium catenatum | reverse complement strand
CCACGTCAGCAAAAAGGATGAGGAAGACTTAAAGGGGTCTGTACGATATAATAGTTGATTTGTACTATACAAACACATGTTCGTACTGTACGACACTTTTCATTAAAGGTCATGCTGGTGACCCTCAGGACAATTGAAATCCTTCTGATCGTACTATACGAATTGACCACCTTTTCCCAATCGTTCATCCATACGACATTATTTCCCATCATATTGTACGATCAATGATCGTACTATACTATATTTTTAAAACTCTATAAATGGGCTAAATCT
>NW_021440602.1:0-463 GCF_001605985.2 Dendrobium catenatum | reverse complement strand
TATAAACTAAATTAAACTACTCTGACTCCGTGGACTTCTCCTCAGGTGGAGCTACCTCTTTTCCACTCAGCTACTCCCTCATCTTGCGCATTTCATCCAACAACTGATTGTGTTGCTGAATACTTGTTTGAACCTGTGCTTGCAGCTGAGCTTGAACCTGTGCTTACAGCTGAGCCTGCCAATAAGCTTGTGATTTCCTTACTTGTTCTAGCTCAGCTTGAAGGGCACTTATTTGTTGAGCTTGTAAGGACTCATGCGAACTGGATGCCAAGCTGGATGCAGTAGAGGATGTCATCCCCTCGTATGCCTGAGCTTGCGCACCTAATCCATATACTCTACTATGCTGCATTCCTCCGACGGCCTGCGACCAAATGCGATACTCAGAATACTCCACAGAGCCGCCAGAAGAGCCCTCACCTGATGCAACATGAGTCTCTCGAAGCCGTGTATAATCCTCCTGTAA
>NW_021440601.1:0-455 GCF_001605985.2 Dendrobium catenatum | reverse complement strand
CTAATGAAAGAAAATAGATTAAGGAGAATAGAAACTAATCAGTAAGAATTGGGTTGCTAATACACCGGAACAAATGGATATCTTGATGCGTTAGAAATTGGACAGGTAAAGAAATTTCTCGTTGGGTTATGTACCTACTGCTTTTGAGATGTATTTAGTTCCTTCTCTCATGCTGAGATTTCTTCTTCAGTTCATTTCAAAATACTTCAATGGGTACGCGCAAGAAATAGGCCAATTCGGCAGCTTTTTGTTCAATTTCTTGTGGAGTCAAATTCTCATCAGTACGGGTCAAGGGAATGGCTCCTTGGCCCTTGATTTTCATATAAAGGACACGGCGAGGAAAAAGACCCTCTCTCACCTCCATTCTGATTGATTGGATATCTTTCAGAAAGAAACGAAGGAAGATACGACGATTTCTACAAATTCGTAGGTTCAATTCCTGCTGGATGCACGCC
>NW_021440600.1:0-240 GCF_001605985.2 Dendrobium catenatum | reverse complement strand
GCCAGACCCACAACTCACATTTCATTCTTACTCTTTCATTCTCTCTCATTTCGCTCGCTCTGTCGTCGCCTCCGCTCGCCTCCGCTCATCCGACCGCCACCGATGAAGCTTCTCTGATCGCCGACCCAGATCCGACCGCTGACGGTTAAATTCCGACGTCCGACCGCCGACCCAGTCCGACCCCAAACCGATCGCCGACTTCTAATTTTCAACCCTAGATTTCTATTTTAAGGTATTTTT
>NW_021440599.1:0-345 GCF_001605985.2 Dendrobium catenatum | reverse complement strand
GGTACCGAGGTGTACCGAATTTTTCAAAAAACTCGGTACACCTCGGTACCGAGTTTTTTTTGCCTACGACCGGATGCTTCTCTGCATCCAATCGGAGGACGTAATAATTGTTCCTACTTCAGGACTTCAGGTAACCTGAGGCAATAACTAAACACCTTTTTTCGTAGCAACCACTAGCCAAAGTTAAATTATAACTATTATAAATAAAAGATATTGTTTATAATAATTATAATTAATTGACACCTTATTCTCTTTAATTATCATTAATTAAACGGTTACTCATACATTATGTTCTAACTTATCTAACGATTAATACACTAAATTTTCTCTAATCAAACGACTACT
>NW_021440598.1:0-1352 GCF_001605985.2 Dendrobium catenatum | reverse complement strand
AAAGTTGTCAAAACCGGGAGCTGAAGATGATCTGATTTGCATAGGGATGGCCAACTGAGAGAAGACAGTTGGTAAACTTTTTTTGGGTAGATTGGTTGGGAGAGTGGATTATTGATGTTGTTGGGGATGTTTAAATAATTTTTGAATACAAAGCTACCGTCTGAACAAATAAATTTAGTATAAGTTGCCTGTTTTGGGTCAACTTAATCACTTGGCAAACATACTATATTATGGATGGTCTTTCTTATCTGATGAAAACAATTGATTGCATTCTGTTTGGTTATTTTCAAACATTTTTAAGACATTAGAGATAATAAAAATCCAATTACGTATAATCTCCACGATAAGGACTTCAAGCAATGGCTTGGCGAATAGAGTGTATTCCTAAAACAAGGACATCGGTTGATGCCAATGGCATATACACAAGAAGGCTCTTTCGAAAGTTTAGGTGTTTAATAGTTAACAACAAAGTACTAAAGGCCCTGTTTTATAAGTGCTTCAACAAGTGTGATTCAGCCGCGAATTGATAAGCTTGTGGAAATGAGACATGATATACGAAGGAGACTTTACACAACACCATCAATGGTTAAAGATAGATCTGTTACCAAAATAAGGAATAGTGGTTCTACACTTCAACCAAAGATCTTTAAACCTTGGGGATTAATTGATCTACACCACCCAGAGTAGAGTCCACAATTTTGTTTTGCCATGGTATTTCAAAAGGCTACAAGTTCTCTAACGAATGTATTCCTGGATTGGACGAACACTTATATAAACAGTTGGCGTGGAATGAACGAGATGAAAAGATTTTTAAATGTTCTCAAATAAGATTACAACCTTACATGAAAAGAAGTAGCGATACTAAACCAAGCAGCCCAAATTTATTCAGAAGAGTTATAGTCAATTTTTTGAAGAGGAGTTTTTGAATGGTTAGGTGACTACGCATTGATCACTCTTCACAGACTTCACAACTTTTCGGGTATGAAAACATAGACCAGACTTTGATGATCACACAAGTGGAGGTTTTCTGTTTAGTTCAGCTGAAGGAACCTATAAAATGCAGCTAGCGCAGCTGCGGAAAGTTCGAGATGATGGGAACATTTAAAAATTTCGAGATGCAGAAGCTTTTTTACTCTCAGTTACTTTTTCTTTCAGTCTTGTTGTAGCACGCGTGACTGGTTTTCTTGTAGTAACTGAGGTTTCCTTCTTACTAAGTATTTCAGCTTCTTTATTAACCGTTGGTAATTGAGTTTTCTTCTTCTTCCTATCACCAGTTGTGAATGGAGTTTTTACTCTTTTCCTTTTCCGGTCATTCCTCCCATGTACTCTTCTGGCAATTCCTCCAGTTCCTG
>NW_021440597.1:0-303 GCF_001605985.2 Dendrobium catenatum | reverse complement strand
TTCTAGGACTCCTTATATAGAAAGAACATGAAAAACCGTCCAAAAACTGCTAAAATCATATTTTTCTGCACACTGGATTGTCCCTTACGAACCTGAGTTAGTACGGATAAACTGTGTAAAAAATTGTCCCGTACGAACCATTTGTGCATCAGTACGAACCAATTTTGTCCTAGAACGAAATAGGTTCATCCCGAGACTAAATATTTCGTCCGGTACGAACAGTTATATCAAAGGTCGGTTCCAAAAACTGCAGAATATTGCCAGAAACTGCAGAATATTTTTCTTTAGTTCATATTCATTCCA
>NW_021440596.1:0-208 GCF_001605985.2 Dendrobium catenatum | reverse complement strand
GATTTCTGGGGTGGGTGCCTCTTCCAAATCAGCCGAGGATTAGTAACACCGCCAAGCGCCCTTTTGAGGGTGGCAGCAGGTGAATACCTCGTTCCCAAATAAAAATGAAAATAAAATAGTGTATTATGATGGCTATAAAAGAATGAAAAACAGGCCAGTGCATTTGGACAATTGGATATACATACAAAAATATAGTAAAATGTAATTA
>NW_021440595.1:0-435 GCF_001605985.2 Dendrobium catenatum | reverse complement strand
TTTCAACTAGTGGCTGAAGCAACATTGCTCACAACTATCTTCAAAGGCTCGGGGCATTTTAAATATTTATTTGGGTCGACATCACACCACGTGCTGAGATATCCAAATAAATATTTAAAACCCCCAGTGATATCAACAACACAAGCCTAAAACTCAGCTCAGAGTACAAAAAAAAATTGAAAAGAAAAAGTCCTCCATATATATTATAATCATCATGAAGTACAAGTACACTGAGACTCGAAACACTAAAAGAGTACAGAAACCACGAGGTACAATTCTCAGGAAAACAAAAGACAAGCAAAAGTCAGGAGATGCGAGCCTGTAAACTCTCTATCTTTTCAGTAACCTCACCCAAAGTCTGGAACTCTAACTGAGCAGTCTGAAGCTCCTCCACAGCCCGTGTCAGTGAAGAGTCAGATGCCACCATCTCCTGGT
>NW_021440594.1:0-227 GCF_001605985.2 Dendrobium catenatum | reverse complement strand
CCAAGTGCAAGAGATGTTTGGAATCTGAAACTGTTTTTAGGTTCTACAAGAGGAGTTGGTGCTTGTTCTCCCTCCTCTTTTAAGAAAGAAACCTGAATTCTCTCAGGTTTCGGGGAACAAAAGCTGAAAGTGTTCTCAAAATTCGGAGAGGAGATTTGTCCCTAGCAAAGCCCTTTTTCGTTCTACATCAGATGGTATTATGTAAGATGTTTAAAATTTCATTATTT
>NW_021440593.1:0-221 GCF_001605985.2 Dendrobium catenatum | reverse complement strand
CCTCCTCCTTACATAATGAATGATAGCTCATTCGGCTCGGTTGTGAGCCCCCCTGGCATATCAATACTCCCCGCCAAAGACGCACCTTCTTCTCAAGGTGGAAGGATGAGAACTGTCTCTTTCAACAACAAAATCTGGTTTAAGTTGAAGAACCACTTATTCAATTGTCACGATCCGGCCCGGAGACTCGAATTAACGAGGCAGGAACAAACAGTCAAACT
>NW_021440592.1:0-371 GCF_001605985.2 Dendrobium catenatum | reverse complement strand
AAAAAAAGTCCGTCGGCCCACTATCCTATATAGGTCAATCAGTCTCCAACCAACAAGTCAACTAGTCTTTACTTCTCTTTTATACACATAGTAGTATCATAATATTATAATAATAAATTTTATCATATATACACATTCATTTTAAATGCATTGTAATAAATAAATATATTTGAACTTAATTTAGAAAATGCCCAAAATGTCATAACGATAGATAACAAAAATCAAATTAGGCAAAAATTCATATTTTTTGAAAATTATCAAATTACCAGGGATTGCATAAAATGATGTTTTAAGACTTTTATTATACTACACTACTATTTTTAGAAGTTAAAATAAAATTTATGGTTGACAAAAATTATTATATTTTCTAT
>NW_021440591.1:0-560 GCF_001605985.2 Dendrobium catenatum | reverse complement strand
GGAGATAAGGGTTATAAATTTTGATTTGTTCGAGGTAGTGGATGACGAGTTGTTGGGAAGTGAGTCTGCCGTCGTTGAAGGCAGCGTTGATGTCGAGAATGGTGGCTTCGTGAAATTCGAAGGCGGCAGCGGCGGCGGCGGCGGCGAAAGATTGGAGGAGGTGGAGGAAGAAGAGGAGTGAGGGGAGTGGGGAAGCCATTTGCCTGTGGGGATTAGAATTGGATTGCAGATTTCCGAATGGAGAAGCGAAAGCATTTTAACAGTGACAGTATATTAGAAACGGTCGGATTGTACGATAAAGCCGCGCATATGTCGAAGGAAAGGAGGTTTGGCATATTATCTAAGGGTTTTGATAGGACCCAAATCTGACCTGGAAAAATTCGGGTTCCGAAACGGGTCGGGTTTAACAAATCAACCCGTTTTAAAAATCAGATCGGTTGGGGTTCACCCAGCAATCCGAAATTGACACGAAAAATCTTATTTGACCCGGAAATCCGAGGTTGATCCGATTTTGACCCGAAAATCGAAGATTGACCCGTTTTTTACTCGAAAATCGAAGA
>NW_021440590.1:0-313 GCF_001605985.2 Dendrobium catenatum | reverse complement strand
AAGAATTCTCGAAGAAACTCGGTATTAAAGGGAAAAGAAAGAGACATAATGAAACAAAGGGAGGTGTGAGCAAAAAGATCCATTACCGGGTATGAGATGTGGGTAAGATTGATGATTATGGAGACAATTATCCTACACTCTTTGTATCGATGGTAGGCATCCTGATCCTCTGCCTCCATGAATCGAGGGTCTAGAGTGGCCCTCGAGGAACTCCCAGAAGCCTTTCGAACACATTTCCCACCAGCCATAGAAGAGAGTTAGCAAGGAGACACAAGAGGAGAAGGGATGAACTGAAAAATATGGCTGGGTCGGG
>NW_021440589.1:0-442 GCF_001605985.2 Dendrobium catenatum | reverse complement strand
ACCCGAATTTGATCAACATGACTCAACCCGCTAACTCAAGTGCAAGTGAGCGGATGCAATGCACGAGCGAGCAAACTCGAAGCGTGAGGTCGTGAGTACAATGTCCGAGCACAAACAAGACAAGGAGAAATAGTATGCTTTCAGATTGACCCATGTTACTTTTGAGTTTTCAAGTTGATTCAAACCTAACCCGAAAATATAATCGGGTTGGAATATAAAACCCAAACCTGACCAATTTTTCAAACTACTTGACCCAAACTCAAACTTTTCATGTCAAGCCAAATGTTGAAATCCTAGTGACATCCAAATGTGTAAAGGAAGACAAGCACTTATAAAAGTCAAAAAGTCACAACAGTAAATTTTAATCAATAGGGACACATCATTAATTAGATCACCCAAGTCTAACCGTCCAATCTAATTTGAATATTTGAATTGAAATAAT
>NW_021440588.1:0-1114 GCF_001605985.2 Dendrobium catenatum | reverse complement strand
ATTGACTTTTAATAGGACACAATGGAGAAAAAGGATTTATGTAGCTGACCCCACGTAGTGGGATAAATACTTGATGTTGTTGTTGTTGTTGTACTTGTATCGTTGCCAGACGGAAAAAATAGTAAAAACGGATAAACAAACAAGCCCTAAACTTGTTTAATTGATTTGATTTCAATATATAATATTTTGATACAAATTTTTATATTAAATGAAAAAATACATCAACATGGATTAAAAAATTATGAATTTTATTTTGAGATTTATGCAATATAAACTTGTTATCTACAACACTAAAATACATCTAATAATTTTCAAAAATAATTTGTATAAAAAATTCAAAAAATATTTATTTTTTCTAAAATTATGATAGTTATCTTAGAGATTAGAAGCAACTAATTGGATTTCTTCATGGGTAATCTTCTATTTTTTTTTTTTTAAAATTTTTTTTGGGGGTAATCTTCTAATAGTTAACGTTCACATCATCAACTTGATGTTAACACAAGAATATATGAAGACTTTGGACATCCAACAATCCCATTAGAAAACATGTCTACACTAAAAATAGGAGGGTTGAAAAGAGAATGTTGATATGGACCAACTATGAAAGATATATAAGATGTGATTATCTTATCCAAGGCAATATTAAAATATGATTTAATGAAAATAAAATGCTAAAAAAAAAACTTAAGTTATTAAGTCATGTATAGTATCAATATAATTAACATGGTATATTAAAAGATTCATGTCATGATTATTCGATAAATTTTACGCTGACTGTTGACTACCTAATGCAACCCTCCATTTTTTTCATACAGGATTTGAGACTTAACAATGACAATATTGTAGTCATGTATAGTATAATGAAGGATAAAAACAAGTTGGATAAAAATTTCGAAAACCGATCCACACAAAGTGCGTTTTAATATCTCATGCAATATTCTAAGGATTGTTTGGTTGAATGAAAAATGAATGAAGAGTAAAATGAAATAAATGTAAGAGAATATGTGAAACAATCTGTGCCCTTCAATTGTAATTTGATTCCTACCATTATCATGCAAGAGAATATGTGAAACAATTTGTACCCTTCAATTGGCAAAGAATGTCATAAGAAAAC
>NW_021440587.1:0-677 GCF_001605985.2 Dendrobium catenatum | reverse complement strand
CACACACACATAAGGAGATCATATAAAATTTATACTTATCGTACGGGACGATATCAGTTCTTACGGGACAATCAAACAGTTATCTCCTATTAAGATCACATGGAACGAATAAGAACTGGCTAGAAAAATTTTCTAAGTCCTTTTCATCCAGAAGAAATTAAATTATCGTACAGGACGATTTTCTCTCTATAAGATTTTCATCCAGATAAAATTAAATTATCGTACAGGACGATTTGCTCTCTATAAGATTTTCATCTAGACTAAATTAAATTATCGTACAGGACGATTTGTTCTCTATAAGATTTTCATCCAGACAAAATTAAATTATCGTACAGGACGATTTGCTCTCCATAAGATTTTCGTCCAGACAAAATTAAATATCGTCCAGGACGATTTGGTCTCTGTAATATTTTCATCCGGATGAATAAATTTTTGTCCAGACGATACAACCGACTTAGGACGGTTTTTTTATATTCATTCTGCAGTTTTTGAAACCGACCTTGGTATAACCTTTCGTACCGGACGAACTTGATTTGTACGGGACGATCAGCTTATACGAAAACATTTTGTACACATATGCAAGAAGTTTCGTTTCAAGTCTTTTAAGTAATATCGTCCAGGATGATCCACGATCGTACGAGATGATCCACTGCGTACAGAATTGAAAACTTGTAGTT
>NW_021440586.1:0-855 GCF_001605985.2 Dendrobium catenatum | reverse complement strand
ACTAAAATTGCACTTCATATAATCCATTTTAGATCTATTCAATCGAAAAACTTTAGTCTCTAATGTTGATCTCAATAATCCAAGTTTACCTTCAACTCCCTCTAGTTTTATCAACAAGAAGAATATCATCAACAAAAAGCATGCACCAAGGTACATCCTATAGAAAATGTCTAGTGAGAACATCCATGACTAAAGAAAAAAGATATGGACTTAAGGTTGATCCTATATGTAATCCAACCGAAATAGGAAAAAAAACGAAACAAAATACCTTCTGTCGGCAAAGAACGACCCTCGGCAGCGCGCGAGCAGGAAAGAGAGGATGCTCGGCGAAGTCCGGCGACCGTCGACGGTGAAGTCCGGTGATCGTCGGCGACGTCAATCCACGACGAGCGACGGACGGCGATGGGCGAAACACGCAAGGTGAGAGAATGGAAGGAAATGAATGAGCGGCCAGAGGGGCTCAGCGACGAAAAATAAGGCTTTCACCGGCGGACTTTTCGGCGGCGTAAACGCCGGTAACATTGCTGACGCAATTTGCGCCGAAAATAATTCGTTGAGTTTAAATACGCCGGTGTAATATCCGCCGGTCATTTGCGCCGGTATTTTTCCGCAGTAACGTGCGACGAAAATGGTTAAGAGCTCGTTTTACCGACGCATAGACCAGCGCATGGGACGCCGGAAGGTTTCCGGCGTATTTTGCGCCGGAAAATGCGTCGTAAGGTTTCCGTCGCAATAATCCACCGTTACCTGCGCCGTTCTTACCGGCGCAAAATTTTCCGCCGGAAAATCCAACGGTAATCCCGTGTTTTCCCGTAGTGGATTATGATGACTTACACCATCCATCAAATGAGTTCA
>NW_021440585.1:0-889 GCF_001605985.2 Dendrobium catenatum | reverse complement strand
CAGTGACGTGCACCTCTTTTGTTATTCTACCATGATTGTACATTTATACTAAATTTTACAGTTTTTTTTAGTATGTATACTTTTAAAACAAAATGTATATACATTTCAAATTTAGTTTTGAAAAATTTTCAGCGAAAAAGGTTAGGGTATTTTGAAATAGATATTTATACCCTCGATAGAAAAATATCCATACCCTATCACTAATTATGGGTGATTGGACTCCTTTCCTAGTTGCCCAACATTTGGTAACTTGGGAGGGGGAGGAGCGATTGGCTGAGAACTCAAGTAATTTTGAGTACTTTTTTATTTTCAAATTTTTTATTTTCAATTAAATTTTTTTTATTTTTTTTATTTCCAAATTATAGCTTTTTTAAATAACTTTGAAGTGAACAAGAAAATAATATTATATTTATAGTTTTTTAATAGATTATGATCACTATGACTCAAGGTCAAGTTCAAGATCAATTCATTGGGCTTGAATACTTAGGTTCACTTAAGATTTAGATTTGACTTTTAGGTGACCAAGATCAAAAGGGTTTGACTATGGGTGAGCCATCAATCAAAATTATCTTAACATAGACTAACACCAAGTTGACTCAATTCTCTAGTCAATTGATTTTGTTTAGGGGTTTAGGTTTAAATCTTGGGTTAAGGGTTTACTTTTGTCAAACCCTCTTTGACCTCAAAGGGGTTGAGTAAGACTCTTTGTCCCATGGGGTGAGTCCAAGAGTTGGTCCAAGGGATGTAGGGTAGGCCATATGGTCATACCAACGGTAGGTCCTTGATAGTGTTTAAGTAATTAGATAAATTTGAATATTTTGAGGTTTAACTTAGGGTTGAGCTAATTAAGGATGACTTAGTATAGTCCACTACATATATAGGTTTACTA
>NW_021440584.1:0-220 GCF_001605985.2 Dendrobium catenatum | reverse complement strand
AATAAAGTTGTTTTCCTCCATGCTAATAGAAGATGTACTAAAGTAGCTAATTGTTGTGCTACTTTAGCATTGGAGAAGAGTTTCTTTTTAATTTGTTTTGCTTTTGATCACATTCCTTCCTTGTTGTCTAGTTTAATAAAGGAAGAATGTGATCCTCTTATTACTTGTACTTACTAGTGATTTTGATTAATGCATTTTATTGCATTTTTTTCAAAAAAAA
>NW_021440583.1:0-268 GCF_001605985.2 Dendrobium catenatum | reverse complement strand
GATAAAGTCGACAACTTGCAATTAATGAGCTCCTTTGAAGCTCTTCTATTTAAGAGCTCATGTTCAACGTTTTGGAAGACCTTTGGTTGCTGCCTTGACCTGAGAAGACCTTGAGGAGAGAAAGAGAGAGAGGGAGAGAGAGAGGATCTTGTGAGGGGGAGCTTGTGAGGGGATTCACAAGGTTTGCTTCAAGGATCGCTCTGCTTGTTCTTTGTCTAAAGTTTCTCATCCATGTAAGGGTCGGTAGAGGTAAGGAGTTAGCTTTTGG
>NW_021440582.1:0-283 GCF_001605985.2 Dendrobium catenatum | reverse complement strand
AAGCTAAAATCTTAAGTGCGACTCGCTCAAGAAATAAATTGAGATGGCAATACCTGCATTCAGTAGTGGAGGACCCGTTCCAATAAACGAGTACAATCATCAGGCCACCTGAGATTGGTGAAAGGTGTGTGAGATGCAAGAGCAATGACTCTCCTACGAATACTTTTAGGAAGTCGTAGCGGACGCAATGGGTCCTTGTAAATGAATACAACCAGCTTGTGGATAACAACAGTGGGTACCTCGTAAGCACAACGAACCACTGTGGGCACAAGTACAAATATCA
>NW_021440581.1:0-248 GCF_001605985.2 Dendrobium catenatum | reverse complement strand
TAATTATACATAATAAATAAATAAATTAAAATTCATATCACAAAGTAGTTCAGATCACATTTCTCTAATCGAGATAAAATCTCAAAGGATTTTGGCCCTTTATAACTCACATTTTATTTATGCTTATAGCACCAAAACATATCACATATCTCTATCTCAGATAGAATCTCAAAGGATTCTAACCCCTTATAACTCCGAATAATTTCCTAACGTAGACATGATCTCAGAGGATTTTGGCCCTTTATGAC
>NW_021440580.1:0-393 GCF_001605985.2 Dendrobium catenatum | reverse complement strand
TTGGGATCTCATTTGGAGCAAAATCACAAAAAAGGCCCTATAATTAAACTATTTTAAAAATTCCAATAAATACATAAACTTCAAACCTTCATAACTAATTCAAGAAAAATCCAAATTGACCAAACTCACTTGCATTCAACTCATAATAATGTCTAATATTTATTAAAAATATTAAAATTCTAGAAAACCCTTAAATTTGAAAAGTAAACTTTTTGGTCAACTTTAAGCAAAAATCAGTTCAAAACTTCAAACCTTCATAATAAAATCCAGAAAAATCCAATTCCAGCATACTTATAATCTAAATGATCATATTAAGGTCTAGTATTTTAATAAAATGATAACTTTCCAGAAAATATTTTTAATCAAAAAATCAATTTTCAACCCCTTAATTAA
>NW_021440579.1:0-205 GCF_001605985.2 Dendrobium catenatum | reverse complement strand
ATGTCTAAAGACCTTCGAGAAACTTTGATCCAAGCTCTCAAGGACCCCGAAAGATATGAGGCATATTTTGCTGAGCGCAACTTGACGGAAGTCTTGCAAGCTCGAAATGAGCCCCTCATCACCTTTGCTGAGGATGATATGCTGCTTGGAACAGCAGACCACAACCGCCCTCTGTATGTTACGGCAGAGAGCGACGGTATGATGA
>NW_021440578.1:0-1126 GCF_001605985.2 Dendrobium catenatum | reverse complement strand
TGTGAGAAGGCACACCGAACAACTTGAAGATCCAAGTAATTCATCTGTTGGAGGCAGTGGATCGCAGCAGTATCCTCCTCATTAAAAAAATCCTCATCATCGTCAATATGGTGAACTAATTCCGCTTCAGGTTCATCCTCTTTTTCTGTCACTTCTTCAATAATTGTGACCTTAAACGGGCTGGAGCACTGAGAAGCAATGTGTTCGTACCCATGGCATCTAAAACACTTAGTGTCGGCAGTGGTTTTGGGTGTCTCTCGCTCAGGTGTTTTTCCTTTATAGTCTAGGCGAGGCTGGGTTTGGCTAGAGGGTGGTCGACTACTCGAGGGTCCGCTAGGCTTGTTATAAGGTTGGTTCGAAGAGGATCTAAATGGGTTAGGTCGAGAGTCCTGGGTCCTAGAGACATGGCTCCTGGACTCTTCCAAGTCTAGTACCAGACTACAGGCAGCTTCATAGGTATTCACTCCTCTGGAAAACAGTTCGTTTCGAAGGTCTTCTCTCAATCCAGCTCGAAACATTGACAGAAGTTGTGTAGCAGTGGTAGTCTCTTCCCCGTTACAACAAATCAAGAAATCATCAAAGGTCGAGATATATTCCTTAATGGGTTTACTCCCTTGGGTTAACCTATTCCAACGATTTAAGAGTCTAGGGTAATATGAGGAAGGGAGATATTTTCTTTTCAGTTCTTGCTTCATCGCTCCCCAGTCAGCTATGGGATATTCTCCTCTAGTTTCCCACATATGCTCTACGTTAGTCCAGTATTGGTTGGCTCTACTGGTCAACTTCATCTCAGCAAATCTAACTTTCTTCTCTTCCGAAATGTTATACCATTTGAAGTAATTGTCCATTCCTTTAATCTAGTCAAGGAAAACTTGGGGTTCTAGCGTACCGTCAAATGTCGGGGCGTCTATCTTAATACTCTTAAGGAGTTGGGTATCTTTGTCCCTCCAAGGTGCGTCGCGTCCTACCGGTTCTTGATGGGGTCGGTGGTTGGGACGGTAGTAATCCCTAGGAAGTCCGTACTCAGTTCAGGCATCTTCGCCATATGGTGATTGAGGTCTAGATGGTGTGTAGATAGTCGGGTGTCCTATTCTTTCAATATTGTCTAGTCTTTCTCCCGTATGAC
>NW_021440577.1:0-213 GCF_001605985.2 Dendrobium catenatum | reverse complement strand
TGTGTTTTGCACTTCCCAAGCCTTAGGTCCTTGTAAGAACCAATTGTATTTGAATTACTTTTGTTTTTCCTTAAACCTAAAACCCATCATTACATATTTTATTTGCATACGTGTGTATGTCTAAAGGGTTAGTGATAATAATTTATTTAGTTCCATATAATATTAATTTCATTTAAGAATAATAATTAAGGATGAGTCTTAGTGAATTTCAAA
>NW_021440576.1:0-228 GCF_001605985.2 Dendrobium catenatum | reverse complement strand
ATCATATAGTATGATATAAACTCGTACCCTATGATCGGAAAATCTCTTTTGTTCGTATAGGATAATAGCTGGGATGATCAAAACTCATCTCAGTATATCATAGGGTATGACCTACTTAGTACAATATGATTAGTCAAAATCAAGGGATCGTTCATGATGAAGTCCGGGACGATAAAAAATAATCTCGGTTCATAGTCCGATACGAACTTGTTTGTACAGTTTGATGAC
>NW_021440575.1:0-269 GCF_001605985.2 Dendrobium catenatum | reverse complement strand
GAACAGATATTCGGAATTCCGGAACAGAACTTATTTTTAGATTTCAGAGCTCATTTCAGATTTCTTTGACACAGACAAAATCTCAAAGGATCCTAGCCCCTTATAACTCCCTTATGATAGCATACAAACAATTCAATTCATTTAATGTATCAATTCAGAAAAATCAGAATTCATACGAAAAATCAACGGCATAACGGCAGTATACGACATTTACACAAAAATCACAGATTGATAAATTTACCAAATTATCACAGAATATCCACAACAAC
>NW_021440574.1:0-269 GCF_001605985.2 Dendrobium catenatum | reverse complement strand
TGCGTGTGCATGATCACCAAGCAAGCATACTCCCTTACAAGACTTGACTCAAGAAATAAAAAATTACATCAATGAATATTTCAGACCCTTTACAGTATAACCTTATTTAACCTAATCTTGAGCTTGGATTCTTTGTTTGATATTACATTGTGTTCCTAAAATGTTAGTATACACACAAACAAATATAAAATAAAAAATACTATGACATATAAGGATATTTATTATCATCAAAAATATAAAACTCATGATCTCAAGCTGTAATAATCTCC
>NW_021440573.1:0-410 GCF_001605985.2 Dendrobium catenatum | reverse complement strand
TTATCATATTTTGGCATTTCCTTTGCATTTATTTTACTTCAAGAATTTTTTTTTTAGATTACCTACATTTATTATACACTCGTCCAAAAAATTTTAAAATATTTCGAATATAATGCCATTCATTTTTCAATAAATCAAGCAACCCCTATATGAAATAAAATGAAAGCATTAGGCTATGAAGAACCCAACTTTAGATGAACTATAATTAGAAAACCTGAAAAATCTAATACTCCAATGCTATATAAAAAAAAAATCTATATATTCATATAAGGAAAGAATCAATCCAAAGAAACCAAAAAAAAGGAGAAAAAAAAATTTACATGTAACCTTCCAAATCCACCTAGAAATCTGCAGAGGACGAAAAATTAGCCGAAATTTTACCAAAAAAAAAAAACATTTCTAGCAGAGGG
>NW_021440572.1:0-345 GCF_001605985.2 Dendrobium catenatum | reverse complement strand
TTTAATTAGTGAATTATTAAAGAATTTTTAATTAAGAATTTTTTAAAAATTTAAATTTGATATTTTTATGATTTTTGTTTGACTTCAATTGAATTTCTTTTATGTTTTTGATATTATTTTAATTTTATTTGTTTTTTTTTTATGAATTTTATTGCATTTATTTAAATGAAGGTTAATTAAGGGTATTTTAGGGATTAATTGAAATTAATGAGACTTGGATTTTATTTTTAATTTTTGAATAATTGTATATTTGTTTTGAAATTGGTTGGAGTTAATGAAGTTGATTATGGATTTTTAGGGAAATTATTTGAATTATTGGGATTTATTAAAAAAAAAAAACAAGAC
>NW_021440571.1:0-228 GCF_001605985.2 Dendrobium catenatum | reverse complement strand
TTAATTTTTAGGTGTTTACATCATTACGATTAAAGTTAGTTGAATTATTTAGTTTTGAGTCTGAATCAATATAAAAACCTTAGTATCACCGGTGCTGGACTGCTTAAATGCTTAGTATAGATCAACATGTAAGTACTATTAGTCGATTAGTGAGATAATTAGCTTATAATTTACTATATTATTTGACTAGCTTTGGGTTGCTTAAAAATTTATGAAGAATTCAAGGCA
>NW_021440570.1:0-732 GCF_001605985.2 Dendrobium catenatum | reverse complement strand
CACCCATAAAGAGTGAAATCTTGCAAAGTATATGACATCCACAATAAACTAATTTTGTCTCATGATACATTGTGTCCTGTAGGGAGCACTTTCACTTTCATTTAATAAGTGCCTTTGTGGATCATGCCCTTTCTATATTCTTTCCCTACATACCATTTTTTAATCTAATTAATTGTATATCCCCTAGCCACAATTAGTCATCTCTTACTTCTCTGCACAGCGCAATAAAAAAAAAAAGGGTTGCAGATCCAACAAACATGAAATTATTTACATATCCTAAACAATTCGAGTCATTCTGGGTATTCAAATGATTTAATCAAGGAGTAATAGCTAAGTTTCTTCATCTCTTTGTTATTATGAAAGTTGTAACATCTAAGGTTTCGTTTGGGACGGCTTTTTTACTGTTTTAATTTTTAGTACAAAAATTGCTTAAACTTAAAAAAAAATTGTACTAAAAAACTGTTTCGGAATGCAATAAGAAAGCCGTTCCAAACAAAACCTAAGTGTAAAACTGTGAATGTAGTAGTGATCTAAAGGTCTTGTATAGTGGTCCTTTAATTTATACATATGCCTCAAATTATTTTTTGGTATTCTTCTACAATAAAGTATTTGTCCTTATTTTTATGAGTAATCTGTGAAGTTTTTTTGTAGCATATATGTAAACATTAGGGGAGCCAAATTTTTTTCTTATGTAGATATAATTTGTTGATTTTAAAAAATACCTTCAACTTT
>NW_021440569.1:0-217 GCF_001605985.2 Dendrobium catenatum | reverse complement strand
CCGATTAGCCTTTGTCAAACCAACTACAAGATTGTGGATACAATGTTGGTTTATTTCTAAGTTGATTTTAGAAGAACAGGTGGCATTTCTTCATGGTAGATCTATTGCAGATCATTGTCTTTTGGCCCAAGAGGTGTTTCACAAATTCAAAATCTCAAAGAATAAGAAGGGATTGATGGTTATTAAACTTGACATGGAGCAAGCTTATGATAGCATG
>NW_021440568.1:0-236 GCF_001605985.2 Dendrobium catenatum | reverse complement strand
TATGCAATCTAAAACTAATAACATTAGGTCAATCATGAAAATTCATAAAATTTAAGAAGTGATATAACATTGTAAGTAAGAAGAATTTATTAAAGACATGATTCAATTTAGACATTCAAATATAGAATATCATTACAAGAGAGATGTATAAAAATTCTATATTTTAAAGTTCAATAGAATATAAATGAACATAAGATTTATTTGAATTAAGAGATTGAAAGAATTTGGAAAGAAGA
>NW_021440567.1:0-550 GCF_001605985.2 Dendrobium catenatum | reverse complement strand
AGGAATTATTTGAGTAGATGGAGGGCTGATAGTTGGGCGGACCATGATATAGGAGGTTATATTTGGATTCTAGAACATATGCAATGATATGTCCTAAGGAAAGATTTGGCTTCCTCCTAAGACTTGGATCTCGAATGGTAGTTAAGTATTCGATATAGCAAAATATCAGGTTAGTTTTATTGAATTCTTGTGGGCCATAATATAAAAAGTGGTGAGTGAAAGAAGGGGAGTGATATGGATTTCATCACCAGCTTTGGGAATAACAGAGGTGCGACTAACATGTTGGATCATCCTAGCATCTTTAAGTAAAGAGCTAGTCTATCCAATATAAAAGTGAACATTAGAGTTGTAGAGAAAGTGATTGGCTATAGCCCATTTAAAATTTGGATCAGAACACAGGGTATGAAGTTTATTTCTTATGGTGGAAAGCTGAAAAATCTATGTATAATCCTGATATGTGATCTCAACAGGACATCGATTCACATATGAGGCAAGAGAAGTGAAGGAAGAATGAATTCTAAGGCTTGTGAAGAATTCAAACAATAGCTTA
>NW_021440566.1:0-295 GCF_001605985.2 Dendrobium catenatum | reverse complement strand
TGAATGCAAAGTCTTTAAATTGCTTTTTCTGTGCTTTTAATTCTGATGATTTTATGTTAGTATTCACGTGTACTACCGGTAAGGAAGTTTGAGATAAATTACACACCAAATACGAAGGCACTAGTTAAATCAAGCAATCCAAGTTGAATTTGTTAATGCATGATTTTGAATTATTTTTCATGAAACCTTTTGAAACGATCTTAGACATGTATACCAGATTCATTCAAATTGTAAACTCATTACATGCTTTAGGAAATTTTTTTTCAAATTTTGAAAAAGTCAATAAAATTCTTCG
>NW_021440565.1:0-221 GCF_001605985.2 Dendrobium catenatum | reverse complement strand
AATTTTATTAATTTAAAATATAAAGGCTTTGCAAAATTAATCATTGTTAATCATGATGAAAAATGTCTTTTTAGCATTTTGCAAATAATCATTAATGCAATAATTTAATTTCTATTTTATTGTATAGTGATGTTATTATAGGAATGATGGGGGTGCAAAATGACAAATTGGAAAAGTTCTCATATATAAATGCTAATTTATATATTATCTTACCTATACCA
>NW_021440564.1:0-230 GCF_001605985.2 Dendrobium catenatum | reverse complement strand
GTATCATAATGGACAATCTGAAGGAATTGTGTTCGTCCCAAGGAGTCGTATGAATGACTTTTGACTAAATGCATCGTACAACATGAATATGTGTTTGTACAGTATGACTTATAATTATGATCATACTGATCGTATTGAATTCATCGTAATAGATTCTAACACATGTATTATACAGTATGAAGGGTGGTTTGTATAGTACGATCAACAATAATTGAACACGTCTAGGCCTT
>NW_021440563.1:0-609 GCF_001605985.2 Dendrobium catenatum | reverse complement strand
ATTGTTTTAATTCCTAAGAATCCTGTTGTTAATTCTTGGAATGATTTCAGACCTATTAGTTTATGCACTGTGTTTTATAAACTGTTATCTAAACTTCTTATGAGCAGGTTATATGGTTTATTACCTAAGATAATATCTCCCTTCTAAATTGGTTTCATTAAAGGTCGTGCTATTGCTAACAATATTCTTTTACCTCAGGAATTTTGTCAGAATCTGGACATTAAGGTGAGAGGTGGTAATATGATCATGAAATTGGATATTGCTAAAGCCTATGATAATATCAATTGGTCTTTTGTATATAGCATTTTGAGCCTTTACGGGTTTGATTTAAATTTCATTAAGCTTATTAAATCTTGTATTGAAAATCTGTTTTATTCTATTATGGTGACTGGGAAGTCTCATGGTTATTTCCAATCATCTCATGGGATGAGACAAGGGGATCCTTTGTCTCCTGCTATTTTTATCTTTGCTGCTGACTATTTATCTAGGAGTTTGGCTAATATGTTCTTTAATTGTCCTAGTCTCTATTTCAAAACTCTTGGAGGTTCTCATATTTCTCATTTATGTTTTGTGGACGATTTCATTGTGTTTTCTAATGCCTCCAAGAAT
>NW_021440562.1:0-266 GCF_001605985.2 Dendrobium catenatum | reverse complement strand
GAGCCAACGGATATAACGACACAACGATATCGAAAAATGCTTTAATAGCCTGTGATTGTACTTGTTCAATAAGACTATTGTATTGAATTGCATGTGTACGGTATTGACCTATTGATCTCATTATGGATTTATAGATTTATTAATATCGACGGACTTCTTATATTGATTATTGATTTATTGATTTTGAATGGATTGACTGACGGATTTACGAGTTTATTGCTACTGTAAGATTTCATTGATATTCGCATTATGTCACTGAGCATTGA
>NW_021440561.1:0-524 GCF_001605985.2 Dendrobium catenatum | reverse complement strand
TCCAGAAAGGAAAAATCAAAGGAACGAGCTCTCACAGTAACAATGCAAGGAGTACACAAAAATAGTAAACACACCATGCCCTTAGATCTAGGAGAGCCTAAACTAAGTGCTCGTGCATCCTACGCATGCAAAATACGATAAAAGAAATGTAAGTGCGCTTAACAAAGTGATTAGTGAATGATTGGGATTCAATCATTTGTTAATCCACTCCCCCATGATTGCTATTCATGCACATAAGTACATAACATATGTATAAATTTTTAAGTAGTGAATCTCCCAAAATTAGGATTTAACAAATATATGTAGTTTTAAAAAATACTTAAAATACCTATAAATATATAAAATTTGGAAAATAATCTAATTAAAAATAGATCAATTCATAAAAAACACATTGATATAAGGGAGATCCACTGGTCACCAGAACGAAGTTTCAAAATGATTTGAAAATAGTTTTTAATTACAAAATAATTAGTACATTAATTATTTAGAAAATAGTTAAATAATCAAATAATTAAACATAAATT
>NW_021440560.1:0-214 GCF_001605985.2 Dendrobium catenatum | reverse complement strand
GTCAGCTGACATCAGTTACAGGACTGAGGTCAATACGCGATGTAGGTAACAAGTCTTGTGGAAGCAATCGAGTGAAGGTTCGATGGAGATCCAATGCCGGGAGCGGCGAAGTGGAGGTTTGCCAATGATCGACGACCAGACAGAGGTCAAGTGGTGGTTAGTAGCCTGGAGGTGGTTCAACGATGATAGGTAGCTGGGCGGAGGTTCGACGACA
>NW_021440559.1:0-996 GCF_001605985.2 Dendrobium catenatum | reverse complement strand
ACTGTGGACACAAGTACATCTCCTATGACGATCCCTACGAGGTCAAATGAACTGTACTGGCAAACAACAATAACAAGTCATAGAGTTCATGTACGGCTACCGTATATGCTAATATGATCTCCAATACAACAATTGTCT
Source organism: Dendrobium catenatum (assembly GCF_001605985.2). Taxonomy (NCBI): domain Eukaryota; kingdom Viridiplantae; phylum Streptophyta; class Magnoliopsida; order Asparagales; family Orchidaceae; genus Dendrobium; species Dendrobium catenatum. The sequence continues at coordinate 858 of NW_021440559.1, read as the reverse complement.
GTTGATTGAAGAAGGCGATGCTGGGAAGATCCATCCCTAAAACAAGTACAATCAACAATCCCACCTGGGATTAGTGAAAGGTGGGTGTAATGCAAGGACAATGATTTTCCTACAAATATTTTCAAGAGGACTTAGTAGATACAACAGTCTCTACAAGGTCAATGCAAAATACTCGTGACAAGCAACGAACAGTTGCAAGCTGTACGAGTATTATCCATTTGTTGCAGTCAAAGATCCGTCTCTATGACAAGTGCAAATACATCAAACCACCTGAGATTGGTGAAAGGTGGTTTCAATGAGATTAGTTGGTACATTACGATCCACCTACAAAAGGCAAAGAGTGATGTACGACAGTCTACTTGTACGAAGCAGCGAACAATTTTATTCAGAAGCTGCTACGCCACGCCATCGGATCCGCAACACTCATACTAGCGGAAAGAAGGCGTGTACAAGCTCTCAAATAAAATATTGTGTGCATTCAAATAGTAATTACCTACACAACTACAAATATTTCAAAAATACTCCTGCACATGCACTAAAAATTGTATACACATAGGTACAAAATGGGGTACGTCTAAATCAATATAAAAATCACCCGCATGGGCCCCGACGAGCGTGTTATTGGTACACACATGACGCCTAGGGATGATGCGCGGGTCGATAAGTGAATTCTAGTTCGAACCTGATCCTTCTATACAGATAAATAGAAGTCGACAAGGTTCGAACCTTTAAATGAATACACGGTTATGACGACCAGTGTATTTGTTTCAATACATTCATATTAGGCATTCAAGGCCTACAATCAAAAGAATTCACTAAACAAAAAAGCATGAAGCCTACGAAACCCGATCCTCCTAA
>NW_021440558.1:0-289 GCF_001605985.2 Dendrobium catenatum | reverse complement strand
TCAAAATTTTGTTTTAATTTAGCCATGTGACGGTTTCTTGTCATTTAAAATTTTGACTGATTTCCGTCGTCTCACCTACAAAGGGGGAGTTGTCGAGTAGGCTAAAGCCTTTAATTCTTCATGACTGGATCTAAGATACAATGAACACTAGATATTCATATAATCTTATTATTCTTGGCTGGATTGAGGATACAACGACCTTTACATATTTCACTCTTCCTAGCCATATTTAAGATCAATGGAATGCGGATCTTTGATATATGCTATGGAAGCAGTCCAGAGAGAGAAC
>NW_021440557.1:0-946 GCF_001605985.2 Dendrobium catenatum | reverse complement strand
GGCTAATCGCAAACTCACTAAAGCATATCCCCCACAATGTTTCATAAAATATATTAACCTAAACTCAGAGGCTACTTGCCCACACTATGCTAACCAAACAACATCTTCATCTACCAAGTCTGTGACTTCACACAATAAATTCATAATTTCCTCTAAGTAGGTATGCAACTTCATCCAACAAGACAACAACTTTGTCCAGCAAATTTGCAACTTCATCCAGCGAGCTGTTGACATATCCAATGGGTCAGCGAGTTCTTCTAGCAAGAAGACAATTTCATACAGAGATTTCATCCAAACTGCCAGCAAATGATCCACCAACGAATAATTTTAATGACTCCTTTCTCATATATTTATCTAATTCCACAATAATGAGGGTAAGCAAGCCGATTATATACTTTGTATTTTTATAGCTTTTCCTACAACACTAAAACCCTGGCCCAAACCTATCAACAAGGAGTCATATGAGAGGCCAAGGACACGAACTCCGCGATACACAAGCTTGTACTTTGAATGACTTAATGAAATCTCGGAGCTTCTCTATCTATATCTCATATTCTTCCTTGTTTCATATTTTCTTCTCTTTCTCTTTATTTGTTGTTTTGTGTACTTTGAGAATATTGTATGGAGGGTTCTAGTGTTTAGAATACTGCATGCAGTGTTGTATTGTTTTACACAGATAATTTAGATTCAACAACTACAATGGTTGTTTCTCTTGAACATACCAGTATTATTATTTTTCATGAAATTTAGGATAATGGCATGTCAGCGTTTCATAAACAAGAACTAATTAATATGAGAAATTCAAATTGTACTATCAAGGTTTTAAGAAACTCGCAGATTATAAAGATAATTGCTTATAAATTATGCCATATGTTCAAATGTTTAAACTGCCGTAAGTCTCCAAAAAACCTACCAATACCCCAAAAAATAATGTAAATCTAAGCCT
>NW_021440556.1:0-239 GCF_001605985.2 Dendrobium catenatum | reverse complement strand
ACTAAAAAAATATTTCATAAAGCAACATAAAATCTGTCGAAATAAAATTGTAGGTTTTGATTGGGATGATTTTTTTAATGTTTTTTAAATCAACTTTTTTCTAAAAGTAACTTTAAGTAGAAAGAAAGCCGTCCGAACCTATTTTACCTTCAATAAGATTTTAGTGTTAGGATGAAAAGGACAGAATTTTTTCTGGGCTTCGGCAAATAAAATATTCTTGTACTAATGGTTGGATTTGT
>NW_021440555.1:0-1167 GCF_001605985.2 Dendrobium catenatum | reverse complement strand
GCATACCCTCTTTAAGAGGCGTGTCGGTGCATCATAGACGGTGACACAAGCTTAGGCTAAATCACATGCATAGGAGTTAAGACAATAAAACAATCACTTAATCTAACAATGCATACATGGAAAGTTTCAACAAGATATCCCTAGACTAACAATGAGATTAGTACTATGAATGATCCCTCGCACAACTCTTCCAACTTCTAGGCGTTAGCAGAGAGAATGGCAAGAACCTTCATGAATCACTTATAAACCACAATTGAGTAGCGACTAAGAGATTAAAAGATTTGGAGGAGAGTTTACCCAAATAATCGGAAGATACGAAGTTCTGGTGGCTGTTGGAAGGCTTGTAAGGAAGCAGGTGGCATCCAAGAGCCTTCTTGAAGGCGTGATCAGCAATCTAAAACATTCGGACAATGTTTGAAGACCTTCCAATTGGCTGGCAAACAAGAAAGAGGTGCAGATTTTCCCCGGGACAGCAAACTGCACTGTTGGAAATAACTTGGACAGCTCCTAGGTGGTCTTGGGTACTTTGCACCCTAGCATATGGCCTTCCGATATATAGAACAGCAGGTTCCTTCTGCTGGAAACAAAAGACTGGCAGCAATAATCTCAGGAGAGCATGGAGAAGTCGTGGGAAAATGCTTGGGGATGGCAGCTAGAGGTGGGATAGGCTTGGGAAGGGGAATTGAGAAGGTTGTTGGGAGGATTTAATGGATTAGGGAGGGAAGAAAGGGGCGGCAGGTGTTGGAGAGAGGGAACAAAATTCTAAAACTCTCGTTCAGATTTTGTTTAAGAGAGCATTAGGGAATTTCAAGTTTGAAATTTGAAATTTAGGAGGATTAGGAGGGAAGTTGATTGAGTATCTTAAGTAATTGTTTCCTGATTGGATACCATTTAATTAGAATTGGAGGGAAAGAGGGGAAAAGGGGGCCGGCCCTAAGGGGAGTTAATTGGGGGATTTGTTTAATTAATTAGTAGGGCCAAGATTTCAAATATAAAGAGAATAAATCTGAATTTAAATTCAAATTTATTAGAATAAATAAGATTGACTATAGTGACCTTAGCACCCTAAATGAAAATAAATATTTCTATTTCTATCGGCGTATTCGTAAAACTGAAGTTAGAGATGCTTCAAAGAAAATGAAGGGTGGAAAAGCTGTTGGACCTGAT
>NW_021440554.1:0-1357 GCF_001605985.2 Dendrobium catenatum | reverse complement strand
ATGTTCTTAACTCTGATTATACCTGGACCACATAATTTGAAAGTAAAAATTGATATCTTTTTGCAACCATTAATTGATGACCTCAAATTATTATGGGAAGAATGAGTGCTCACATATGACATATTAACAAAACAAAAATTTCTCCTTCGAGCTGCTTTGCTGTGAACCATCTGTGATTTTCCAGCTTATGGTATGTTGTCTGGTTGGAGCACAGCAGGGAAATTTGCATGTCCTTACTACATGGAGAACAGTAAAGCTTTCACATTAAAACATGGAGGGAAAAATTACTTAGTGTGATTGTCATCGTATGTTTCTACATGCTAATCACCAGTTCTGAAGAAATAAGGAAGCATTTGTTAAAAACATAATTGAGCGATCACCTCCTCCACCCAGATTAAGTGGTGATGATGTACTACAGAGACTTTCCGACATTTCAACAATTATTGATTTTCCAATGCTATTAGAGTCTAAATTTCTGGGTTATGGTGTTCAACATAATTAGATAAAAAAAGTATTTTTTTGACATTATCTTATTGGAGAACTAATTTGATAAGACATAACTTGGATGTTATGCACATTGAGAAGAACTTCCTGGATAATATTTTTAATACAATTATGGATGTTAAAGGTAAGAGTAAAGATAATGTCAAAGCAAGGATAGATATTAAAGAATTTTGTCGGCAAAAAAATCTGGAGTTAGTAACAACAATTGACGGTAAATTAATGAAGTCCAAAGCTCCGTACTCTTTCACGTTAGAGCAAAAAAGATCGATACGTCAGTGGTTTAAAGGTTTAAAGATCCCTGATGGCTATGGATCAAATATAAGTCGATGTGTTGACTTGAAATCTACAAGGTTATTTGAACTCAAAAGTCATGATTTTCACATAATTATGGAGGTTCTTTTTCCAATCATAGTCTGTATGTTACCCGATTACATATCAAATCCGTTAACTAAGCTTAGCATTTTCTTCAAAGATTTATGTTCATCTAAACTAAGTGAAAATGTTTTAAGGAGGTGTGAGGATAACATACCAATCATCCTCTACAAGTTAGAGAAGATATTTCCCCCGGGTTTTTTTTATTCTATGGAACATCTTCCAGTTTATCTACCTTATGAAGCTAGAGTTGGTGGACCTGTACAATATCGTTGGATGTATCCTTTCGAAAGGTAAATGTGTTAAGATTTTTATTAAGTCTTCAATATTTTTGAATCAATTGAGATAACATATTTTATTAACTTCATGATGATTGTAATTATTTAATAGATATTTGAACAAGTTGAAAAAATATTTTAAGAATAAAGTACGACCAGAAGGATTAATATGTGAAGCATATTTGTCTCAAGAAACAACTCAC
>NW_021440553.1:0-957 GCF_001605985.2 Dendrobium catenatum | reverse complement strand
TATATAGCATCCAAAAATATCAGAAAAAAAGAAATGAGATAAAAGACAAAATGATAAAACATGATTCCATCAATTTTCACATAGTGGAAGAATCTCATATTCTAATGAAAATGCTTCAGTCATCTGCTGGTAGATATCAGGATGATGAAGTTGCAACTCCTCATCTTTAAATCAATACAAGTGGGCCAAGCTCAATAAGCAAAACATGACAAAATAAATACCCAACTAACTACCAAAGATGTTAAATCAATACAAGTGGAAACCAAAACTTCCTAAGAGCACCAAATTCAAGCATGACCATGGGTTATTTTTCATCATAGGTCCATACAAAATAAACTTATATAGCATCCAAAAATATCAGAAAAAAAGAAATGAAATAAAGGACATAAAATGATAAAACATGATTCCATCAATTTTCACATTGTGGAAGAATCTCATATTCTAATGAAAATGCTTCAGTCATCTGCTGGTAGATATAAGGATGACGAAGCTGCAACTCCTCATCTTTAGCTATCAGTCAGGGGGATGTCCATTCCATTTAACCAAGAGTTGTCGGTGCACTCCATGTCTTGTTTGAGTAGTAGGGATATCTACAACATCATCATGAATAATAATGGTAAAGTCCCACACAACTCTATGCTTTTAACAACACCTGTTAATGTCTTCTCTAGAATGGAAGTCTTTTCCTCAAAACAAAGCTTTATATGATAAGTGATTGAACCAACTCTTTCAAAAAGCTCAAGATCTTTTGATAGAATACTGCTAACCAAAGTATCATTGTAAAGGAAAATAATGGATGATAAATATTTACTTAACGTAGTTAGATTTTTCAATTCAAGTTGTTCATCCTCTATAAGCTACATGTTCCCCTCAATATTTTGATGAGTTTTAAAGGTTTTATCAATAGCTTCCTCCAAGGACATTGTCCCCAATTGCAGTTCTTCTGCTTTCTTCACA
>NW_021440552.1:0-283 GCF_001605985.2 Dendrobium catenatum | reverse complement strand
TGATTTTTTCCCCTTAACGAGGGAGACGCCGGGAGGCTGCTGAAATTTTGTCTGAAATACAGACAAGGACTTGGAACCGTTTGGGACTGATGGACTTGATTCAATCTATTTAATTGAACTCAAACCCAAATGAATCATAACTAAAGTATAATGAACATGATCTTGAACTCAAATTTGTGGACCCAAAGTGAACTTATTTGAACTCACATGAACTTGGTTTGAACCAAGTGAGGACTTAGACTTGCCATATGAATGAATATAAAGGACTTATTGAAGACTTGAG
>NW_021440551.1:0-262 GCF_001605985.2 Dendrobium catenatum | reverse complement strand
CTAGGGCCAGGTATGTGAAGTTGACCTAGACACTTCGTAGGAGGATGTTGAGCCACTTCCCTCTCAAGTAGTCATAGGAACAATTATAAAACATGAAAAAGAAAAGAGAGATGATTTTGTATAGAGGAAGTTTGTTGATGAGAGATGTATCCAAGTAGCAGATGGCAGTGTAAAAACCCTTTCTACACTCTTGTTATCAGACTTTTACTTTATCCCATCAAAGAAAAAGGTCAAAAGGTGAATAAAAAATATCCTTCTACCT
>NW_021440550.1:0-7474 GCF_001605985.2 Dendrobium catenatum | reverse complement strand
GGCCCACTTTGGAGCCAATGTGGTTATGCCCATAGAGATATAATACAGAGAGAATTTGAAATATTACATTATATAAAAAATAATAATTAACTACAAACAACAACAATCACAACCACAACCCTTCATCCTACTACATAGGATCAATTACATGAATAATTTTTCTCGATTATGTCGTGTTAAGAGTCAATTTCACATAATATTTATGGATACTTCTTATTCTATTAAAAATGGTGTTGTTCGATTATTTTGGTCAAGTGATTAAGGAAGCAAAAGAAAATTATTGCGTCAATTATAGGCTTCGTTTAAGACAATTTTATGATTGTTTTCTAAAGCAACTTTTTAGTACGAAAATTTCTTGAAAAAAAATTTTTGTACTAAAACAATTGATTTAAAAATCACTAAGAATATTGATCCAAAAGAAGCCATAATAGATAATTGAATATTGGTAATGCTACGCATTAGAAAGTTGAAGATCTACCAAAAAAATAGACGTGTGAGCTAAGCTGACTTGTGAGCTAACTCAACATGGACTAGATTAATTGCTCTTGAGCTAACAAGTCAAACTTGAGCCAAGCCAACTCTGTTCATTAGCTTAAGACCCTCATGAGATGGCTCAAACTTGTTAGAGCTCCAACACGAATTCCATTAATTAATCAAGCTCATACTCAAGTCAAGAGTGACTATGTTGACCTCTACACATCAAAACATGCAAAAAGGAGTAAAATCGACGAATTAAATTACACGCAAATCTGTGTGGCACGTCGCTTGAAGGGTCAATTGCCAACCGGATTGTGTCGTTGCAATCAGAACATTGAATTAGCCTAAGAGGGAATCCCTCATAGTCAAATCCAACGAGATCGGTCAAAAAGGACGACTGACATCCAAAATTAAAGCGCGACGTCGTCTAAACGACTTCTGATCACAAAACCGACTACGTCGTTGTGATCACAACAACAATGTTATGATATATATGTCATACTGGAAGTATACCTTAGGCTATATTGTACCTGTAGTTATTTTATCTCCTATGCATCTATAAATAAACATATATGCACAACTCTTTTTATATATGAATACAAGAATGTCTTTTCTCGTTTCTTGCATTTGTCTTCTTCTTTCCTCACCGCCAGCTGGGTTCACATGGTATCAGAGCATCTCCCATGGCAAAACAAGATTCAGCGACGTCCCGTCCATCTCAACCTCAATCCTCCATGTCTACAGCTCTTTCTCAATTCAACATCCCACCCTCTTTTAAGTTCTTGATATCCAACCTTAAGAACTTAGTGCCCACCCAGCTCACCACCGATACCTACGCCATTTGGCGTCTTCAGCTCCTTCAACATTTCACCACAAACGGGTTCGCTGGACACCTGACCGGCGAAACACCCTGTCCGACCAATCCCTCCAACTCTTATTTTCATCTCTGGAATCTCGTCGACAAGAATCTTATATCAGCCCTGCTATCTACGATCTCCCCTGCCATCCTCCCTTACGTCACATCTTCTTCCTCAGCTCAAGACATATGGGCGGTTCTTGAGAAACGCTTGCAACCAACCAGCAGATCCCGGGTCATCCAACTTAAGTATGAACTTCATCAACTTCAAATGAAAGATCGATCTATGCAACAATACATCGCTAACATCAAGCTTCTTGTGGACAATATTGCCTCCGCCGTGTCCAAGATTGACCCCGAAGATGTCATACTCTACATCTTAAACGGCCTCCCTCCCTCCCTCCTACAACTCTTTCAAAACTGCGATCAAACTCATTGATCTCGATGTTCTTTACGCCATACAACACTTAAAAATGATTGTTAATTTGTTCAATTAAAGTCAAGTGAAGAATTCAACACACATTATGAGGCAATTGCAAAAAATTGAGGAAATTGAAGTGCAATGTTGCCCAAATAATATCCGATCATGAAATGAACTGCGCCATTACTGTCGTTACATCGACGATACAAAAAATAGAATATGATATCGCCCAATGAAAGTCACACGTGCGAATCAATGAAAATTTCAAGACGTAAAAATTGCACGCTAATCAAAGCAATTTTTTTGTGATTGGCACTTTGTTGTCATTTTAAATTAATAATAATAATAATAATAATGAATCATTATTATATTACCATTAATTTAATTAAAAAAAAAATCAAAGCCAAATAAAACGTCAAAATCAAAATCAATTTTAGCTCGTATCAATCGATCTAATCCCCGGATTTCCGCTGAAACCTATGCCTGCTTCGCGTCTCCTGGCAAGATTTTCCGAACGGATATCCTCGATATAGCTCAATCCCAGCTCCCCTTCGCCTCTTCCTCAGCTATGGCCGAATCAACAAAGCCTCTCCTTTACAATCTGCTCGCCTCCCTCCAAATCCTCCACGCAAGCAACCACCCAACCTCATCACGGGGAAATTATTGGGTTCGGACACCAGATAACGTCCGAAGCCGAATGAAAATGCTCCACATCACTCCCTGCTCGGTATTGAGCTCGGTACTGTAAAATACCGAGCAATTCTGAGCTCGGTGTTGCTCAGTACTGTAAAGTATCGAACGCAATAATCTCTCCAACCTCACGACCCTATGCTCGCTCCGATGCACCCGATTTCCCCAGCCCCTCGACGCCTCTCAGCTGCATATAGCCGATCTTCACACCAAACTCCTCTTCCCATAACTGTGCCGCAATACCTCTCGCACAGGCCGCCAACCAGCCCTCTTGCCAATCCCAGCTAGCCGTGTGAATCTCTCCACTCAACTCCCTTTCTCCCAGCTTTTCAGCCCCTCTTCACCTGAATAACCCGTACCTGAAAGCTTCTCTGCTCACACAATCACAACAACCTTTCAAACATAGTCAGCCCACCATTACTACTACTATACGAGTAGATAGGAGTTGACATAACTCGAACTATCAAACAAATATATGATCACGACGTCGATCGAAATATTTGTATTAATACATTCATATTAGGCCTTCAAGACATATAATAAGAAAAATTCACTAATAAAAAGTATAAAACTAATAAAGAACACAATCCTCTGTCGGCAAGTTGGCAGAGTCAATAAGATTTAATAGACAACATAAAAATATCCAAAGTTACCCCGATGATGATTGTGTTGAACGTAGATATCAACCAGAAAGATTAACTCCAAATATTTATGAAGACATCCCAAATGTCCATAAAAATCCAAATTCCCAAAAATCATCAAAATCCAAATTTTCAACAATACCAAATCATGCTGCTAATATATGTCAGATACCCTGTATATGTTTGACGACTAGGCTTAATCGAAAGTCCTCTCTCGTTATTGGTAGGGATAATTAACTATAGAGACTTGCAACAATAGGAAATCAAAACTCAGATCATAAAGTCCTCGCAAAATGAGGGCTAAATCTCTGGTTAGTGCCTTATTTCAAACCCAATATGTCTTCAAAAAATTTATCACGGAACTTAATATGCTAAATTCTCCTGAAAGAGGGGAGACCGGGGCACGAATTTTCGAAGCCCATAGACTTAAACTTGACTTGACTTGTGTTACACCCCTGCTAGAACTATTCAGTCATAGCCAAAATTCTATTAAATATCATATGTTATAACTTAAATTTTAATAAGTAATTTTTATTAATTTCTACTATATTTTTTATACTATTTTATAATAAAAATAACTAAAATCACCAAAAAAAAATTATATGAAACCCCGAAACTGATCAAAATATCAAAACTATACAGAAATGATGAAACTGAACAGAGTTTGTCCATCACATGTTCACCTGTAATAAAACAAAGCTGCAGAACTTAAAAATAACACAACCTGATTGAGATTGATATAGTTTCCTGAAATAAATCAAATAAGCCACATAGAATAAGAAGAGAAAAAAAATCATATCTGTTGTGTCAAAGACATTCCTTAACAAGAGAAGATCATAGCAGATGTAGAATGACTTAAGCTTGCTGCTCACGCATCCACTCCACAAAATTGTCCAATAGTATAGGCCAAGCAAGGTCAGGGTCATAATTATCAAGTGATGGAAAGTTTATCTGTCAAGAAAGTAGAACTCAATTGGTTATTCATGAGATTTAGGCTTTTTTTTTGGGACATTTAGGCCATTTAAGGCAAACTCACACACACAATGCATACACAAGGACTCGAACCTTGGACCTCTTAGTTGGAAGCCTAAGCTTTCAACCAATAGGCCAAGGAGAGTTGTGTATGAAATTTAGGCTTCATTCGGGACAACTTTTTTAATGCATTCTAAAACAACTTTTTAATACTTTTTTTTTAAAATTTTGTACAAAAAAGCTGCTTTAGAAAACAGTAAGAAAGTTGTCCCAAATTATCAAACGAAACATTAGACTTTGTTTGAGACAACTTTCTTATTACTTTCTAAATCAACTATATAATATAAAAATTTTTGAACTAATTTTTTTTTACTATAAAACTGCTTCAAAAAATAGTAAAAAAACTACCCCAGACAAAATCTTAAACTTCTCTCTACAGAGAGAAAAAAATACTGACCTCGTTGCAAAACCTGAGAATGGCCAACCACTGGTCCATATTTACTACCTTGTACTCGTGTTGTTTCTGCATTACATGATGATCCAGAAACTCATTAGTCTCAGTAGGAATTCACAGCAATGATGATAAATGTCTACCTGTCCTAATAGATTTTTGTATTAGGACACCGATACATTTTTTTCCTGAAATATGAAGCCTTTGCTCAAGAGAGAGTTTAGCAGATAATGAAGAGAAGTGGTGCATGATCCATACCTTAAGATATTCTCCAAGTCTGTCAATCTGAGGACGAAACTTCAAGCCTAATACAAGATGTAGTAGTTCACAGGCAATCTCAATGTCTACACTTTTCTGTCTTTCCTCTGAAAAGACAAGTTGGTACCAGAGAACATTAGTAATATAGAAAGAGAGGATTTTAACTAATAATTAATAGGATAGAAAATGAAAGAGCTGTGCTTGACCAACCTGTTAAGCAGTAGCGAAAAGAATAAGAATAGAAGTCCTGGAAATTTTGAGGCCTCATAACCTTCAACATGTGAAGAAAGATTTATAGTACAGAAGAAATTGAAAAAGAAAGATCTTTGCACGATGAATGTACATTTGCTGACCTCTTTCTCCAATTCTGATAGAGCCTTCTTAAATTTACTGACAGTGTCAGCTCGTATGGCTTTCAGACCTCTTCGCCATTCTTCCTGTGATAAAAATTGTCAGATAGAGATTTATTGCTAGAGCAATGCTACTCTGTGCATCTTGTGGCCAAAATGAAATGTGCAAATTTATACTTTTACTTGCGATGTGTTTTTAGCCGGGAAAAAATCTGGCCAAAACAATAATTTTTTGTCCAATTTTGGCCAAAATTGTAGCATTGTTCTTATTGCTATAGCATTTTTTTCTTGTCGCATTATACCCAAAGGATACAGAGCAGAGCCAAGCCATAATACGGAGGAATGTCCAAAGATTTATGTTAGCTTACTAGGGTAAAATATCCTTGCCTTTCAGCTTTCATCCTCCTGATAAATAGTTTCAGTCAAACAAACGTGCAATCAATAATGAACAACAAACATCAAGGGATATATAAAACCATACCAAGCAAGCATCAATATCCTCACATCAGTATGATCTACTTCCACATCAGAACAAAAGGCCTCAATCCCTTCAGGGCTGATTAGTCAGCAAAGTAATCAAGTGTTAGATTTTGAAGCAGAAAAAGTGTCCCTGAAGTTTCTCTTTAGAAATTACACCAATTTCATGACGAGGCAAAACATCCATTAAAATTAATTAACAGAGTGATTAAACGTTAAAATGAGCCCTCAACAAACGCACAGACAAGACGAATTCGACACTACTTGCGAAGTTGTCGAAAAAATGGAACACCAGAATTTAAATCAGTTAATCAACTTTAATATGCATTTTCTAGTCCAAGCTTATATTTACAACATTTCCAAAATTTTCCACATTCCAAGATTTTACACCTGGAAATTACTGTGCATCCTTTCCAATAAGTTTCCATGCTATTCTTCCCAGAGCTGAGAAAAGCATCTACTCCAAAGGCTCAATGGTCGTTCTTAGCCTTAAGAGAGATAAGTCAAGCAAATTTCCAAGTAACAACTTCCTAAGACAAAGCATATACGAATAGAAAAGAAACTCACCCTATCAAGCCAGAAGATTTATCATAGTAAGTGTAAAATAATTGATCAATTCGTTCTGTTTCCTTTGACACGGCTTTATTTGAGCCTGGAAAAAAGAAAAGACCAGATCATCAGCATGACGCAACAGAAATAACAGATATCATGGTCAAGTGGGCAATAGTTGCAAGAATTTCAGAACTTATAGTGCCGTTCCAATAAGAATCAAAATAACGGCAATAAGCTATATCACGTATTTAAAACTTAAAAGTGCAAGTTTACACCAAAATAATCCAAAATGTTGTTACATAAGAAAAATACCTTTTGAAGAGAGACAAAATGTAAATATAACAAAAAATTTATTAAGTACAAACAAGTTCGAAGTCTTACAAAAAGGGTAATGGACAACTATGAAAGCTCTAAAAAGTAGGAAAAGAAAGATAAAAACACGGAAGCACGAAAAGAGATATAGAAATCTATTCAAAGTGTGGTACTTTGATGTATGTTTTTGCAAATGATATTAATTTAATCTATTAGACCTCTATTCAGGTGAGAATTAAAAAAATGGCGTATATATTTAGAAGATAAAGGGTGCAATAACATGGAAGTGAAAGAATTTACCAGAATAGAAAAGAGTGAGAACTTCAAAGGGAGTGAGAGTCTTAAATCACTTTTTGATGTTTGGGATCAGTTGATGAGGGGGGAGGGAAGGACTCATGGTTGAAAGTTGATGAGAGAAGGGAGTGATGTAGCACATAAAGCTTTTGGGTCAATTACAAAGAGTCAAAGCAAGAAAATTGGCCCCATATAAGGAGCATAATGAAGACCTTACATTAGATTATCTATTTAGGGTTTCAAGCTTTTTTATATGTTGTAAATTTAACTTGTAAGAGTTTGTGTGTATTTTAATTTCATAAAATCAAGTGGAACATTTTTTAAATTTAAATTTCATTAAAGTTTAAATTTTCAAACCATGAAAAAAAAAAGTTAATAAAAAGAGAAATAGTTAATTGCATGCATTTAAGCATTTTAATTTCTTTTTCTATGAAACCATGGCCAGCCAAAGGGGTAATAATTTCCCTCAATTCAAAAAACAAAGGGCAAAAAGCCCTAAAGCCACCCCCACCTCCGCTCTTTTATTTGCTTCCCTATTTGCATTTAAGGTTTGTAACGAGACTTATTTATATTATATTTAAAATTTCGCTTGTGGCACTAGAAAGCGACGATGATTAATATTCATTTATGACATAACAAAATTAGAAAGTTTTATTCAATAAGTAAGATTATGGCGGCCAACCCATACAAGAGGGTAGATTTTGATGAATTTTCATCACCACC
>NW_021440549.1:0-232 GCF_001605985.2 Dendrobium catenatum | reverse complement strand
AGCTTGTGAGGGGATTCACAAGGGTTTCTCCAAGCATCATTCTCTTCTTCTTCTTCTAGAGTCTCTTGTCCGTGGAAGGGTTTGTAGAGGTCAGCTTCAGCGATTGATCGAGGTTCTCTGCCTGCTTCAGGAGGAAGCAAAAGGAGTGGGATTCTCTGCCTTGATGGGGTGGCAAAAATGAGGTTATTTGTAAAAGCTTCTCCTCCTAGCTGTGGGGGCTAAAGGAGAGTCA
>NW_021440548.1:0-331 GCF_001605985.2 Dendrobium catenatum | reverse complement strand
AAATAGGGCATACGGGGTGGACACTAGAGCCAGGAAACTGAAAATGCCGGTATTCGAAGAGGGAAATGTGGATGATTGGATCCACAAGGTGGAGAGATATTTTGCAGTAAATGGCCTGATGGAGGAGGAAAGATTGATAGCCGCGAGTATGTGCTTGGAGGGGGCGGCATTTGCATGGTTCAAGTACATGGATAAGTGGGAACCGGTTAGATCCTGGAGAGAGTTTAAGGTGGCGATCAGAGAGAGATTCAGAGGGGGCAGCCCATGGGAGATCTCTGAACAATTTTATGCCCTTACTCAAGAGGGAACAGTGGAGGAATACAGGAAGAAA
>NW_021440547.1:0-304 GCF_001605985.2 Dendrobium catenatum | reverse complement strand
GTAACTTCAAGGATATAAAGTAGCATAAAACTCGTGAATATCTACAACCACAATTTTTCGGGATAATAATGTGCAGTCCAACACCAGTTCACACAAGAGACCACAACAACAACAACATCAAGCCTTTATCCCACTACGTGGGGTCGGCTACAAGAGACCACAAGGTGGTCAAATTAATGATTGTAATAAAGATATACATTCAAGCATATTGAGTCAGAGAAATATCTCTGCATATGTGAGTTAATGTAACACAACATTGTTAAACTATGGAATGCCATTTTATTGCTTTGATAAAGTTTTAATG
>NW_021440546.1:0-327 GCF_001605985.2 Dendrobium catenatum | reverse complement strand
TTATTTCATATTAATTTTCTACTGAGTACTCAAATTGTATTTGATAAATATTCAGCATATCATGTCATCCGCACCAAGGACATCCTCAATCAAGCGCTCACCTTCACGGGATTTCTTACATATTATTCCAAGAAAGAATTTAATCTATGATGGTACGATTCGATTGGCAAACTCTATCTCATATTCCATGGATGATTTCTTGGAGGAGAAAGCAAGAGCGAATGAAATTTTTCGCTGTTGTTTACATGAATGGTCTTGGTATAAGGACGATAATTTATGGGACGTATATAATGAAGTTATCAAAAGTCGTTATCCAATGTATGTTGA
>NW_021440545.1:0-220 GCF_001605985.2 Dendrobium catenatum | reverse complement strand
CTGCCACACATAGTCAGCCTATCACTCATAGTCAGCCTACCACTCATAGTCAGCCTACCACACCTTTACCCACTCCTGGAGCTAGTAGCCCTCAATTCTACTCACCATACCTCTAATTTTCTTCACCAGATCCCACGTAGAGTACCCCTTTCTACCCTTAATACCCACCCCCACCTTATGGTACCCCTTCTACTTATCCATATCCACAATATATTCCGCC
>NW_021440544.1:0-311 GCF_001605985.2 Dendrobium catenatum | reverse complement strand
TAAGATTTTCCAACACTTGAATATTCAACAAAAATTCTTTCATCTGATTTTGGATCAAATTTTTATAAGACAGATTTTCCATTATTAAGAATGAACACCTTGCAACCAAATACATGCAAATGAGACAAATTAGGTGTTCTACCTTTTAGCAACTCATAGGGTATTTTATTTAAATTTGATCTCACATTCACCCTATTCAGAACATAACATGCAGTGCTAACCGCCTCAGCCCAAAAATATCTAGGAAGTGAGTATTCTGCCAACATTGCTCAGCTGGCTTCTATTAATGTTCTATTTTTTCTTTCAACTAC
>NW_021440543.1:0-278 GCF_001605985.2 Dendrobium catenatum | reverse complement strand
GAGATTCCTCACCCTGCTCAATCTATTACCACTGCTCCTCCCAACCCAAACATTCATAATCTCAATTCTCCCACAGATGGAGGTCTAGGGGAAACTGATGTCGTGCTAATCCCTTCCCTAAATCCACTAATCATTCAAACCAGTAACCAGTATTCATCACTTCTGGGTTCTGAAGAGTTAGCGCAATCTGGATCTGAAAATGAAAGCTCCTCCTTTTCGGAACAAAAAACTTCTGCTGTTAGTAAGAAGAAGAAAAAGTCCTCCCCTACTCCCAAATC
>NW_021440542.1:0-317 GCF_001605985.2 Dendrobium catenatum | reverse complement strand
ATCAGTTTCGTATGTCTCTTCAGCATTACCGTCTTCGGATTCAATTTCCATGCATGTGATTGCCCGACAAGTCTCTTTCCGGAAAAATTTTCGTTTGATGAATCTGAGTCCTTTATATGCGTCTGTATCCTTCTGCCGTAACAGACGTGGACTCCTCCCATACCAGAGGCCCAGAATTGTACGAAGTTGTCGCTTGGTGGTAGGAATATTGACTTGCTTTCGTAGCATTCTCTGAATATTTTGGGTATTGAACCTGGGTAGTCTTGTAGGAAATAATTCCTCGGAGTCGAGGAGCATACAATCCCAGTCATGATTCT
>NW_021440541.1:0-534 GCF_001605985.2 Dendrobium catenatum | reverse complement strand
CCGGATGGCCATTAATACATTTTCTTGGGATGTATTGAGTGGTGTGTACTCCTTTTCTTGGCGAGGTTCTCGTCGCGGCTGTGAGGGTCGAGGATGAAAATTATAATTTCCTCTTCTTCCTTTGTGAGGGTGGATACTCTATTTATGGAGGATTTTTACGCTTCCCATTTGTTTGTTCAAATTGTCTTTTATGAGCATTAATGGCTTCGTCGGCAGATATTTGGGCCTCTACTCGATGAATCAAATCAGCATATGAATGGACCGTTTCTCGCATGAGTGCCGAGTAAAAGGGGCCAGGACGAAGCCCTCCGAGAAATACACCTCTAAGCAACTCGGGATCTACCCCTGGAATTTGTCGGGCTTCCGTAGAGAACCTTTGAAAGTATTCTTTAAGAGATTCGCCCTCGTTCTGACGTATCCCTGAAAGGTGGGAGGAATCCTTAATCATCCTTCGGTTGGCGACAAACTGTTCGACGAACAGTTTGGCCAATTTAACGAATATTGGAATGGATCGGGCAGGCAGTGAGTAGAACC
>NW_021440540.1:0-284 GCF_001605985.2 Dendrobium catenatum | reverse complement strand
CTGTTGTTTGGGGTTACTATGAGATGTTGCCTAAGCCGAAAGATGATAAGCAAAGGTGTAAATGCAAGAAATGTGGTGTGACATATTTCTGTGATAGCAAAAATGGCACTGCAAATCTAAGAAGACACTTGGAAAATTGTAAATGATGGAAACTATAGAATTGATTTTATTTCAGGTCATTGCAGATTTGAAGCTAGTATTTCGAGGAGACGACTCAGACGAGGGGAGCAATTTGGATGTTCAAATATTGGAAATCTTTAAAATTGAATTGAGTTTGTAATTTG
>NW_021440539.1:0-244 GCF_001605985.2 Dendrobium catenatum | reverse complement strand
TTTCACAAGCATACCCGAATGCTTCACTGAGGACTTTATAAATGCTGTACATTCCAGTCAGGCATCTCCAGCTAAGCAGTACAATTTCTCAAGAATGCCCGAATGCTTTACGGAGGATTTCATATCACAAGCATGGCCCGTCTAGTCAGGCATCAGTACAGCAGTTCACCAGCATGCCTGAGTGCATGACAGACGATTTCATAGCCAGGGAACCATCCAGTCAACCATCAGTAAAGCGAGCAAA
>NW_021440538.1:0-312 GCF_001605985.2 Dendrobium catenatum | reverse complement strand
ATTGTTTTAACAAATTATGCAGTTAAGAATGCCATTCATGTTCAATTTTTTGCTTAAAATTGCTTCTCTTCTTCCTCTAGATGGTATTTGAACTCCGTAAATCTGGTATCTATACACTGGCCATCTGATGAGGCTCATTAGTAGATAGGAGATTTGTATGATTTGTAGGTGTAGTCTTTTGTAAAAGCTGCTTCATCATGTTCATATGCATCATCATCTTGTTCATCTTTGCGTTAATAAGATAAACTTCATCTTCTTTTGCTTTTATTTGTTGTTGCATTTGTCATTGTGTATGGGCCAATGCGGCAGCAT
>NW_021440537.1:0-913 GCF_001605985.2 Dendrobium catenatum | reverse complement strand
GTGAGGGAATGGATGATGGACCCAATCAAGATCCCATAGTTCCGTCATCCCGGGCCATCGTTGTCCATAGTCTACTTAGTTAGAGGAGGTAGTCGACCCAACCTAATAGAAGGATCATTGTTAGCAGCCATGGTTTGCTTTGTCCAAGGGTACCTTGTAAACCTGAGGTGAGTGTTTGTCTAAGGGGACAAATTTGAATCCACCTTAGCTAACAAAGGTCATTGTGTCCTATCGATCATATCCTATTGATTCATATCTTAGGGATTTGATGTCATTAATGAACGCATTGGCTCTAGCCATAATTGATATTTCGTGGTGCCATTTGGTGGCAAAATCACTCAGTTTAAAGGGCCCCGAGTCATAAACGTTTATCTTACAGTGCCATTTGGCGACAAAATTGCCAGTTAGAGGACACATATCACATCCTTAATGACAGGAGATTGTTTGATAATGGATCCTAGTGATATTTTTGACCAGGCATTTGGCTCTTTGTGAGCTGAAATAAATTTTAATTTGTCCACCTCGGCAAACTATTACGGAGGGTGGATAGTTTTTGCTTTAAGTGATTATTTGTTTGATTTCAATTTTAAATATCTTGTGATTTAGAATTTTGGAAATTTTAGGTTTTGGAGTAGTTGAGCTGCATTTTAGATTATTTGAAATAAACTTTTGGGAGGCATTTAAAAGTATTCTGAATCAACCTCTCCGATTGAGATTTTCATTCAACACAGCCATTATCGTGGTATGGGGTCATTCATTGACAAAAAATTGTTGATAGGGGATTGAGTTTCGTAGGTTTCATGCATTTGTTAGTGAATTCTCATTATTATAGGCCTTAAATGCCTGATATGAATGTATTAAAATAAATATATCAGTCGCCGCAATCGTATATTTGTTTGATGGTTCGAATCCT
>NW_021440536.1:0-235 GCF_001605985.2 Dendrobium catenatum | reverse complement strand
TTATTGACTTTGGAAAGAATACAATTACTCTTAAAAAATATACAAATGTACAAAAATCAAAAGGGTTGTGCAAAAAATTTGCAATGACAAAAAGAGGCATAAAATTAGCCCACAGTAAACAAATGCACAAAAATGTGCCAAAGAAAAATAGATATGAACAAGATGCACAAAGCGCCACATGTGGTAATTCCTTCTTTCCAAAACTCTTTCAATCTCTTAATTCAAATTGATCTTA
>NW_021440535.1:0-474 GCF_001605985.2 Dendrobium catenatum | reverse complement strand
CCCAATAGATAAGGCCGCCATTTTTGAATAGCCAACATAATGGCCATTAGTTCCCGCTCATAAACTGATTTCAGCCTTGCTCTAGTAGATAAGATCCGGCTGAAGAAGGCAATCGGCCTACGATTCTGCATGAGTACTGCTCCCAAGCCCACTCCTGAAGTGTCAATCTCAACCACAAACTGCTGGGTGAAATCTGGAAGTGCCAAAACTGGGGCACTAGTCATGGCTTCCTTCAGAGTCTTCATGGCTTCCTCTGTCTTCTCTCCCCATTGAAAGTTGTCCTTTTTTAACTGATCAGTCAAATGACCTGCTATGGAACCATAGCCCTTGATAAACCTCCTTTAGTAGCTAGTAAGTCCCAAAAATCCCCTTAGGCCTTTAAGGAATTTTGGTGTAGGCCACTTCACCATGGCCTCTATCTTGGTGTGGTCAGCCGACACCCCACTCTCTGAAATGATATGTCCCAGATACTCC
>NW_021440534.1:0-831 GCF_001605985.2 Dendrobium catenatum | reverse complement strand
GAGTTTGAGATTTTGATGATGCCAAATAATGAGTGTTATGGAACCGCTTTTAATTGATTATTATTGTATTTGTTATTTTCCTTGAGCACTAACATTTCAAGAAGATCACAAGTGACTCAGGAAGAAAGGAAGACTCAAGACCGGGTAGATTAGGAGTATGAGTCAAACATAGTATTTTTCATTTATTGTATTTTTACTTTATTGAGTCTGGCCATAAAATGCGTAAGAGTAAGAGCAACCATGCACACACACAGGGGGAGAGTTCTTTTTTAACTACAAAATATAACTAAATATCTTCTCTGGAGATCGTACTGTACGAGTTTATTTCGTACCGTACGATTCAAGCTATGTGGACAATTCTGTGAATAGATCATACTGTACGAAGTCCTTCGTACTATACGATATGTTCAGATCCAAAACCCTAGTCGTGACTTAGTTTAAGTAAGTGATTTTGCGCCGTTCGTACTGTACGAACAGGTTCATACTGTACGATACGTTTTTAATACTTAAATTAACCCGTGATTATTACATGTAATCCAGGCCTAATTAAAATTTAAACATCATACTGTACGAACTCGATCGTACCATACGATAAACAGAGATGAAGTATGATCGTCCCGGATATCGTCCTGGACGATCTCTTGGTTTTTGTCACATCGTACTGTACAATAGTAATCATACCATATGATAAACAGAGACGACATCCGATCGTCCAGACCATCATCCTGTACGAATAGTATCTTGTTGAATCGCACCGTACGATATTATATCGTACAGCACGAATTGTTTTTGAGCTGTTCGTACATCTTCGTACCAGGACGACGGCTGTTT
>NW_021440533.1:0-207 GCF_001605985.2 Dendrobium catenatum | reverse complement strand
CGATGCGCCATAGGCCCATCGGCCGGCCTCGCGCAGCAAAAAAATGCATTTTTGATCCCCTACGGTCCGTCGGAATGAAGATGCGTCAAAATCATCTCTCCACGGCGTCAGCTTAAGAATAATTTGAGACCATATTACTACGGGTGCGACCATACCAGCAATAGTGCACCGGATCCCATCAGAACTTCGCAGTTAAGCGTGCTTGGG
>NW_021440532.1:0-201 GCF_001605985.2 Dendrobium catenatum | reverse complement strand
GAAAGGCGGATCCCCCATCATTGGTCTCCCATATCGCTATCTCAATCAACAGGCATATGTGAAGGGATTATTGTAGGAATTCATACATCTTTCGTATGCATTGGGATTTCGTTTCCTACTCGCAACTTGTTGTCAGATTGGACGACCGTGCACTTGGACTTTGATTTTGTCACGACCCAACCCGACCGGGACGGGTCCCGC
>NW_021440531.1:0-209 GCF_001605985.2 Dendrobium catenatum | reverse complement strand
TAGTTTCTCAATAAAATTATTCAGTGAATTTTCTTTTTATCCTTTGAGATGAATTGAATGTTACTTATGTTGTATTTGATTATGAAAATAAAATGAGTTTCTCTTTTGAAATTGATAATGAAACATTTATCTATTTTTTGAGATGGTATAATGTTGATATATGCAGATTTATAAAAGAAATATTTTTAAAGAAAATCTTGTGCAGCATG
>NW_021440530.1:0-585 GCF_001605985.2 Dendrobium catenatum | reverse complement strand
TTTCAGGCTAAATATTGATCCATTGTTGTTTAATACTGCTAATGGATCAACAAAACAATCAATCTGCACAATCAACTCAAAGCGTTCGTGATAAAGTAGATATCGCTTGGAACCATTTTACTGAGTGTAAAACCACTGATGGTAAGAAGCAATATAAATGTCTTCATTGTGGAATAATTTATAAGAGAGGAGGCATTCATAGGATGAAGCAACATCTAGCAGGGATTAAAGGGACATTGCTTCTTGTAAGAAGGTGACACATGACATATGACATCAGATGCAACAAAATTTGAATGAGATATCAAAGAAAAAACAACAAGCACAACAAGACTTGTCGCAGATTGATGATTTACTTGGTGAAGATCCAGTTGAAGAAGAAAGGGGCTCATGTTCAGTCACGAAATCACAAAGTTCAGATATACATGGTAAAGGAATGGATAAAGGAAAGAGAAAAATTGATGAAATTGATAATTTTTTTGCACCTAGAACAAAACCGGGATCTCAACCTTTCTTAAAAAGTGTGATGGCATCTAAGGAGGCAGTGAACTGTGCAGATTTAGCAATTGCTAGATGGTTTTATGATAG
>NW_021440529.1:0-216 GCF_001605985.2 Dendrobium catenatum | reverse complement strand
TTATAAAAATAAGTAAATCCTATAAAAGCACATCAACCATCAAAAACCAATAAATAGCATATTTTCCTTCATAGACCTTTAAACCTGATGCAGCGGATAACAGGGAAGAAGAAAACCGTAGGGAAAACAATGGAACAGTAACCTGTAGTCGGTTTACTTCTGATAGATAATTTTTGAAAAACTGTCTAATCCCCTGCTTTGACTAATACATATAAT
>NW_021440528.1:0-458 GCF_001605985.2 Dendrobium catenatum | reverse complement strand
TCCAAGTGTAGTCATGAAACTGTCGGTCGAAGATGCTTGCGAGAATCGGAATGACTCGCTCCAAGTACCCTTCAATTGTGGCGTCGTCCTCAAATCCTACGTCGAAGCACGGAGATCGTAGGACATCAATGCTCCCGTCGGCGTGGAATAATAATCCCCACTCAAACTCCGGATCTGCCATTCAACATTGAGGAGGGCGGAAAGTAGAGAAGGGAGGAATAGTTGGGCCGAGAGCTAGGGAGGGGGAAGAGGAAATCTGAATTTGAATTTCAGATTTTAAAATTTGAGGAAGGAATTATTTTGCTATTAATTTCTCCCTAAATTATGACAGAGAGATGGGCGGTTACTAGGGGAAATTAAGTGGGCACTTAGTGGACGCTTAGGTGGCAAGTAGAGAGAGAAAGGCTAGGTGGAAGGGGGTCGGCCAAGCAAGGAGAAAGAGAGGGGGATTTGATTAA
>NW_021440527.1:0-244 GCF_001605985.2 Dendrobium catenatum | reverse complement strand
TAACCATAAGACTAATTTAAAAGCTGAGCATTGGGATAGACGTCCTATCGAGGAAATTATGGGGTCTATTCCAGCTGGTGTTGATGCAATACAGTGGTGTCATCTAGTCAACCAGTGGTCACAACCAAAAGATAAGGTTAGTACCATCATTATATTTAATTAAAATTTTCATAACAAATCAACATAGAGTTAGATTCATATGTAACAGGAAAGGGCCGCCATAAATGCTGCAAATGCAAAGAAA
>NW_021440526.1:0-289 GCF_001605985.2 Dendrobium catenatum | reverse complement strand
TTCTGATTTGATTCTGTTCTGATTTGAGATACGATTATGTTCCGATTTCTGATTAGATTTTGGTCTGATGTATTTGGTTTTAGATTTTGAGAATTTTGATTGGAGGTTTGTTGCTTTGCTGAGCTGTTGAGCTCACTCTTGTTTTCTGGTGGTTTTCAGGTTTTAGGA
Source organism: Dendrobium catenatum (assembly GCF_001605985.2). NCBI lineage: Eukaryota > Viridiplantae > Streptophyta > Magnoliopsida > Asparagales > Orchidaceae > Dendrobium > Dendrobium catenatum. The sequence continues at coordinate 121 of NW_021440526.1, read as the reverse complement.
AAGGGAAGGAAGTCCAGGAATAGATTTCGGAGTCTGATCAGTATATGTATTGTTTTGTACTTTTGATTTTTGTACAGTCATGGATTTTTTGTTCTGTCTTTCTTTCTGGTTAAAAGCCATG
>NW_021440525.1:0-206 GCF_001605985.2 Dendrobium catenatum | reverse complement strand
CATACGTTATTGAGTGTAGAACATTAAGGTGAAAGTCGCTCTTAAATTTATACTAAACGAACCTTTAAAGTCTAATAATACGAGTCAATTTTTCCCAAAAATTGACTCGTAAAGAGGACGAGTCCAATACATAAGCTATATATGTTTAAGTACATTATTAAAAAATTAAAAAAATATTCATAAAATAGTTCAATGAGTGTATTACA
>NW_021440524.1:0-724 GCF_001605985.2 Dendrobium catenatum | reverse complement strand
AGCTAACTTAATCTAAGTGCCTATGGAGCCTTGGGAGTAAAGAATTCCACCACATCTTACCCTTATCTCTAGAAAAAAATCAGAATAATCTATGCCTAATTGCTTCAACACTGACACCGTTATACATAAATATTGGACAATTTTTAAAAAACTAGCTAAGTATAAATTGAGATCTTCAACAGAGTTCCTTAAATTGAGAATTTTTAATCATTTAAATTGTGGTAGGTTTTAATTCAATATTATTAGCTTAATTGGATGATAGGTTTAATAATGCTCTGATAAATTCTGTCTACTAAAGGGTTAGCATAATTACTAAAGAGATCTAGAATGATTTTGATCTAATATAGGTTCAACCATTTTTATAATCTTTTAGTTTTTAAAATTTTGAAAGGGTTCTTTCTATTTTAGTGTCAAACAACAAATGTTTCTTTCTATGTACATAAAGCATGCAACCATGAATATGCAATGAGCAAATAAAATAAATAAAATGAAAGATATAAGTAGGCCTAATTATATGATTAATTTGATAATATAGTTAAATTATAAAAAGCAAATTACTTCATGGACAACAGCGCAAAAAATTTAATGGGGGCTATGGAGTGAACTTTTGAATTGTATAAAATTCTACGGCTATGTCACCCAAAAATAATTCATAGTTTTTTATATAAAAAATAATAAAACTCCATTGAATATACGTAAAAATACATGCCCAATTACAATAATT
>NW_021440523.1:0-347 GCF_001605985.2 Dendrobium catenatum | reverse complement strand
ATCATTCTTGTCGATAGCAAGTCCCTCGCAGTAATTCAGGTGCACCTCACTCAAAATTTTCAAATTATGAGTTCTGATCATAATCATTACCTTAATATTGCTAAATGCTGAAGGAGTCCAACTGAACCCTCACAAGGTTTTTGCTATTGTAGATTGACCAACTCATTCGATGTTCTATGCTTAAATTTTTCACGGACTTGCTAACTTCTATTACAACTTTTTTTGTGGCTTCAACATTATCATGGGCCTCATGGACATTAGTATGGACCTCCATATATGGATAATGAGCAAAGTGGTTTAGCCTTATTCTAAATCTCACTTGTATAAAAAATACATGAACTCCTAAT
>NW_021440522.1:0-297 GCF_001605985.2 Dendrobium catenatum | reverse complement strand
ATCAGATTTGGAGGAAAAATTCCTTGAAATCACCGCCAATAATGAAAGGTTGGATGGGAAGTTCACGGCTATGGAAGAGATGATGAAGAAATTACTTGAGATGAAGACTAATCCGACGACGTCGGAAGCAAGAGAGACTATCGGCGACCATGGCGTAGGAGGAAATCCGAACCCGCTTAGGGGGAGGAGGAATCAGGATGTAGAGATCATTGAGGGAGAAGACGACATGCCACCTCTAGAGCCATTTTCTAGGGAGGAGAAGAGCATGGGAAATGATCGAAGAGGTGCTGATTTTAG
>NW_021440521.1:0-519 GCF_001605985.2 Dendrobium catenatum | reverse complement strand
TTTGTTTCGTTTTGCTCCGGACACTTAAGGGAAATGTCGGGACGACATTTTTCTAAGGTGGGGAGATTGTGAGAGCTCGTTCCTTTGATTTGTTTCTCAGCAGACGTGATTTTCCTCACAGGATCGTCCGGGACGATATTGAGATCGTCCGGGACGATCAGTGCCTTGAAAAAGCTGATTTTTTTTGTGCAGTTCGTCTGTACGAACTGGATTTAGTACTGGACGAACTGAAGAAATTTGTGAAGAAATCTGTCATTTTCGTCTGTACGAACCTGGAAGGGTCGGGACGATGCGTCTGTACGAAATTTGTCCAAAGAGCAAGTCGTCCGGACGCTATTTAATTTCGTCTGTACAAAATTTGTCCAGAGAGCAAATCGTACCGGGACGAAAATTAGATCGTCCGGGATGATCAGTGTTGATAAATATCCGATTGAGATATTTTGGATTCATTTGAAGAGAGAGAAGGAGAAGGCAAGAGAGATAAAGAGAAAGAAAAGCAAAGGAAAAGCTTGGTTTTGG
>NW_021440520.1:0-508 GCF_001605985.2 Dendrobium catenatum | reverse complement strand
TTTCATTGAATATTATTTTATTTGTTATTGTCCTTGATTAGTGCATGTAATTAGTGCATGTAATCCAGGCCTAATTAAATTTTGAACATCGTACTGTACGAACCAGACCGTACCATACGATGAACAGAGATGAAGTTTGATCATCACGGATATCGTCCTAGATGATCTCTTGGTTTTTGTCACATCGTACTGTATAATAGTAATCATACCATATGATGAACAGAGACGACATTTGATTATCCAGACCATCGTCCTGTACGAATAGTATTTTGTGGATCGTACAGTACGATATTATATCGTACAGTACGAATTGTTTTTTGAACTGTTCATACATCTTCGTACCAGGAGGACGTATGTTTATAAAGATCATACTGTACGATGTTGAATAGTACTGTACGAACAGTAATGGCTACTTTTGAAATCAGAGGTTTTTGGAGCCTGTTTTAGATGTCAATCATGTCTTTTTTCAGGAAGAATCACAGAGGGGGTGAACGTGGTTAGAGAGGGA
>NW_021440519.1:0-240 GCF_001605985.2 Dendrobium catenatum | reverse complement strand
GTTTATGACAATGTGATCTTTATTATCAGTAGTTGGGCATCGCCACAGCTAGTTAATATTATCTTTAAGAATTTTAGTCATAAGCCAACAATTAGAGAGAATGACATTAGACTGTAGATACCAACAGAAGAAGCATTTAAGAGGGAGTAGGTGCAGTTGAAAGAGCCAACTGGTTGGTTAATGCTGTCAAGAAATAATGCATCATCGATAGGCCAAAGAAGTGACTATTTTACCTAAAGG
>NW_021440518.1:0-247 GCF_001605985.2 Dendrobium catenatum | reverse complement strand
TTAATGTGATAGGGTAACTATTTTTCTTTCATGGTTTTGAATGTGATAAAGGTAGATGCAACCTCAGATTTGCATATCATTTAAAAAATCCAAACAAAATGAGAGAAAATCATTTATGAATAAAACATAGTAATGATATCCTTGATTAGAGGTGATAGGGGTTGGACCCCATACATCTGAGTGAATTAATTCTATAGCGATAGAGGAGCGATATGTAGAAATTGAAAATTGAAGTTTGTGGCCTTTA
>NW_021440517.1:0-200 GCF_001605985.2 Dendrobium catenatum | reverse complement strand
GCTTGTTCAATAGGCATTAGGAGATCGTGCTAGTATTCGTAGGAGAATTATCTTGCTTGCTACAAGTTCTCCTATTCTTTCCCGTAGGAGATTGTGTTAGTGTTCGTAGGAGAATTATCTTATCTGCTATAAGTTCTCCTATTCTTTCCCGTAGGAGATCATATTTTTGCTTGTAGGCTAGTTGTTATGGGCACTACAAA
>NW_021440516.1:0-1617 GCF_001605985.2 Dendrobium catenatum | reverse complement strand
TTTAACTGTCTCGAGGCATAAGCAATTACCCTACCATGTTGATGTAGCACACATCCCAAACCTTTCAGTGAAGCATCAATGAACACTTGAAATCCTTCTGTACCAAACGGAAGTGCTAACACTGGAGATAAAGTCAGACAATCCTTCAATCTCTGAAAACTAGCCTCACACTCCGGTGTCCAAACAAAAGCTACTGACTTCTGAGTCAGTCTCGTCAGAGGCGTAGCAATCTGAGAAAATTCTTTCATAAATTTTCGGTAATATCCAGCCATGCCTAAGAAACTACGTACCTCAAATACCGTAGTAGGCCTTGGCATACAACCCGCAACAGCCTGAATCTTCTGTGGATCAACAGAAATGCCTTCACCGCTAACCACATGCCCCAGAAATGAAATGTTTTTCAACCAGAATTCACACTTGGAGAACTTAGCATACAACTGATGCCGTCTCAAAGTCTCCAACACAATGCTCAAATGTCTAGCATGATCATCCTCAGAGGCAGAATACACCAGAATATCGTCGATAAAGACGATCACAAATTGATCCAGATACTCCTTGAACACTCTGTTCATCAGATCCATGAAAATAGCATGTGCATTGGTTACCCCAAAAGGTATAACCAAGAACTCGTAGTGTCCGTACCGAGTACTGAAAGCTGTCTTCAACACATCAGCTTCCTCCACCTTCACCTGATAAAACCCAGATCTCAAATCAATCTTTGAAAACACAGAAGAACCAGAAAGCTGGTCAAACAAGTCGTCAATCTGAGGTAAGGGATACTTGTTCTTGATCGTGACCTTATTCAAATCTCTGTAGTCAACACACATACGGAGTGTTCCGTCCTTCTTCTTCATAAATAACACAGGCGCTCCTCAAGGAGAAATACTAGGACGAATAAATCCTTTATCCACCAACTCCTAAAGCTGAACTTTCAACTCAAAAAGTTCCTTCGGTGCCATCCTGTACGGAGCTTTTGATATCGGAGTTGTACCCGAAAAAACATTGATAGAGAACTCCACATCTCTATCTGGATGTAAACCAACCAACTCCTCATGAAATACATCAGCAAACTCTCGTACCACTGGGATATCAGAAATAGAACCAACATCCAGGTTCATATCCCGTACCGAAGCCAAAAAGACTGGACAACCCTTCTTCCACATTCTTCTCACTTCCAATACAGAAATCAAACAAGAGAGAACACCTTGTAAGCCTTGGAATACACATCTCTCTCCTGACATAAGCAAACTCACTTGCTTCTTCAAACAGTCAATCTGGGCCTCATACAGACTCAGTCAATCCATGCCCAAAATCACATCATACTAAGAAATCGACAACAGAATCAAACTGGATTTCCACTTCATGCCAGCAATATCAATCTCACAAAAACAAAACTTCCGAGCAATCAAATTACTTCCAGCCGGTAAAATCACAGAAAGAGAAACTGGAAGTAAAATCGAATCCAGATGCAAAGCATCAAAACAACTCTAAAAAAGAAACGAGTGACTGGCTCCAGAATCAAACAAAAGACATGGCTGATCAGAAATATAAATCGTAAGTGTCACTACATCCGGAGCATGTCGAGCCTCCTACTGACTCAGACTGTACACTCGTGGC
>NW_021440515.1:0-1070 GCF_001605985.2 Dendrobium catenatum | reverse complement strand
TCAATCCTAATCTTATGCAATCCTGAACTGGCTTCGTCTATTCGTATGATCTTCGATTCCTTAAAAGTTAGAAGCAACAAGCAGTCCAAGAAAAATAGTGTTTGTTAATCATCAAAACATAAGCCATGCAAATAGATTTGTAACAATCTCCCCCTTTTTGATGATGGCAAACACAAGTAGGAAAAATTCAAAAAAAAAGTTCATTACAATTTTAAAGTTACAAACACATCCCCTTTTTCTTACAACATCCTACTCCCCCTTTTGTCATCACAAAAGAGGGTCCAGACACACAAAAGAAAAAGAGAAAATAGAAACTAATTCAGACTAAAAAGGAAAACTACAGAAAACATGAAACAAACAGCAGAAAAATACAGACTAGAAAAACGAAGGATCCTGATCATCAGATGGAGGTGGTGGAGGTGACTACTGAAAGTAGCTGGAAAGCATGGTAAACTGAGCATTAAACCAGGCGATGTCCTAGTCATACTACTGCTGCTGGTGAAAACCATGGCTGGAACGGCCAGAATTTAAAGAAACGGCCATATCATCCTGGCCGATCAAAGAATCGTCCAGGCCGATATGGCTCAATAATTGAGTCAAGCCGATTGGTCAAAAAGGTGGTCCGATCGTTCGGGCCGATCAGATATCGGCCAGGCCAATTAAACACAGGTGATCATCCCGAGGAGTCAATCTGGACGACCGTTAAAAAAGCATATCTTTCGGGCCGATTAGCTGTATCGTCCATGACGATGCATAATAATTGATCGTACCGGGTCGAAGTTAAAACATTTTAAATCGCTGCCACATGTATCGTTCGGGACGAATAGTGGATCGCCCTGGCTGAATGTCCAATAATGGATCATCCGGATTTGATTTTAAAGATTCAAACGTGCTGACACGTGGATCGTCCAGGACGATCAAGTATCGGCCAGGACGATGCACACAAAAAGCATCGGCTAGACGAAATCTTCTATCGGCCAGGACTATCATAATGATTGCAATAGAGTTCAATCAGATCGTCCATGCGATATAGGATCATCCAGGACGATGAGTTACAGCAAGCACAGAAA
>NW_021440514.1:0-297 GCF_001605985.2 Dendrobium catenatum | reverse complement strand
CTAAACAAGAGCCCTATTTTTCATACATTTTCAAACTTCTGAAATAGGCAAATTAATTTCACAATACATAAGCTATAATTTTAACAACAAATTTAATGATGATGATGAAATTCTAAATTGCACAACAGAACATATATCTCAAAAATTCATCAAGCATTTATAATAAAAATGAAGTATAAAAAGTAAAATGCAGAAATTAAAATTAGAAAGAACACACCAAATTTTATATTGGTTCAGTTAAATAATGCCTATGTCCACTCCCTGGAGTCCTCCACTATAAGTATTGCATGAACACAA
>NW_021440513.1:0-215 GCF_001605985.2 Dendrobium catenatum | reverse complement strand
AAATTGAGTCCAATTTTATACCGATCGAACCGACCATACGACTGATCCAATTTTGTAAACCATACTAAAACCTCTGCATAATGTTGATAAGCTCATTCACTAATGGTGGCCAACCAACTAAGGCTTCGTTTGAGACGGCTTTTTTGTTGCTTCTTGAAGCAGCTTTCTAGTACAAAAAAACTAATTTTTTAAATAGAAAGTTGCTCTACGTCCCA
>NW_021440512.1:0-338 GCF_001605985.2 Dendrobium catenatum | reverse complement strand
TTCTCAAGCAACTCTTGCAGTTGCTCCTTCAACTCCTCAAGCAACTCTTGAAGTTGAAATTAGAACTTCTCCTCTCCTGGCATACAGAACTTAACCTCCTTCTTATTACAATCTATAGTCACAAAATGGCAAGATAACCAATCAATGCCTAAGATTGCATCAAACTCAAACAGAGGCAATACAATCAGATCTGCTTCTAAACTCTTATCACAAATCTTCAAATTCACAAGACATCTCTGCTTAGCTTCCATATGATTTCCATTAGGCATCAAAACTGATAGAGACTTCAACATAAAGGTAGGAAGACCTATAGGGTGGGGCAGCGACCCGGATGTTAC
>NW_021440511.1:0-213 GCF_001605985.2 Dendrobium catenatum | reverse complement strand
TTGATCTGATCACATATTTAGCATAATTTGTTAATTTTGTTGCTGGCGCATTTTTTTTTTCTAAAATAAATAAAAATTTATTAAACTCAAAACACCTTACATTAACAATAAAATAAAGCAGAAAGGAGGATAAAACATAAATATATATGTAATAATACATTCAAAGGTGTTATTGTACTGTGTTCTGCACTGTATAGAGTAATAGAGTATAAT
>NW_021440510.1:0-349 GCF_001605985.2 Dendrobium catenatum | reverse complement strand
TTGAAGACATTAAGATCACCTATTACACATTGATCTGAAGTCTTTATTACTGGAAAAGAAGCCATGTCCGATCTCCTTAAAACCATAATCCCACCAGAAAGTCCTTCTGAGGGAAGCAGAAAGAAGTCCCAACCATGACCCATCATCCTTACAAAAGAATCTCAGTCAAGAGAGGTAATTTTAGTTTCAACCAACCCTACAAAAAACACCTTATTGTCTTTTATAATTTCCTTCAAATAAAGAGAGGCCTCCCTCTTTTTCGCCCCTCTACCATTCCAGAATACTGTAGATTCCATTAAAAAAGTTTGGGGGAAGAGCCCCTGACTCTTTTCTTACTTCCTCCATCCAA
>NW_021440509.1:0-251 GCF_001605985.2 Dendrobium catenatum | reverse complement strand
GCTTCAGACTTGAGCTATGGGGATTGCGCTTCCCAATACTGATTTTGCTGAAGTTGACAAATTTGGAGTCATCCTTCGTGGTTTTAGATTTTGGAGCCTACGAACATTCGGTGGTTGTTCGAGACTCATCCTTCCACTGAAATTTTGATTCTCCAGTCATTTGAGAAAATTCGGTGGACTACGATCACTTGAATTGATCGAGTCAAATTGGCTTTCGCTCTTCCTACAGTCCCTACTGACGGGTTGACGAA
>NW_021440508.1:0-221 GCF_001605985.2 Dendrobium catenatum | reverse complement strand
GGCGGAGAAGCCTGTACAAATTCACTTTCACCTTCCCAGGTGCGGCGGAGTAGCCGAGTTCTGTAACACCAAAGATATCTTCTTCTCACCAAAACTTCCCTCAAGACGACCCTTGAATCCGATGGTATTGAAGTGCAAGTTCGTCGGAGCAACCGTGTGAATATCCCCTCCACACTCCCTTGAAATCCCCTCCACACTCCCTTGAAATCCCCTCCAAGGAT
>NW_021440507.1:0-282 GCF_001605985.2 Dendrobium catenatum | reverse complement strand
GCTTCTCCATGTAATAAGGTTTCCTCCAAGAAATGTGCAATACCCTGAAGTAGATCTTCTATCAACCGGTGATCCTGCGTAGTCAGCATCCGTGTATACTTCTAGGGTCATTCCACGATCTCTCTTAAAGAGAATTCCTTTTCCTGGTCTCCCTTTAAGGTAGTGCAATATCTTGTCTACTTTGGATTCTGCATAAACTGACTGACCATGCTTACAGCAAATGCTATGTCTAGTCTAGTGTGGGGGAGGTAGATCAATTTTCCTACAAGTCTCTGGTAGGCC
>NW_021440506.1:0-508 GCF_001605985.2 Dendrobium catenatum | reverse complement strand
AACCCTAGCCGTTGTTTAACTTAAGTAAGTAATTTTCCACCGTTCATACCGTACGAATATGTTCGTACAGTACGATTATTTTTAAATACTTACTTAACTTAACCCGTGATTAGTGCAAGAAATCCGGGCTTAATTATAATTTGAACATCGTACTGTACGAACCAATTCGTACAATATGATGACCAGAGATGAATTATAATCGTCTCGGATATCATCCCGGACGATCAGTTATTTTTATCTCATCGTACTGTACGATGTACATCGTACCATATGATGAATAGAGATGATATTTGATCATCCCGACTATCATCTTGTACGAACTGTATTTTCATGGATCGTACCGTACGAACATTTTTGAACTGTTGGTACCACTTCGTGCCAGGACGAAGTCTATTTATGAATATCGTACTATATGATTGTATAACTGTACTATACGATAGTAAAAGCTACTCTGAGATTTCAGGGATTTGTGAGCCCGTTTTATGGGTAAAAACTTGTCATATTTTGA
>NW_021440505.1:0-353 GCF_001605985.2 Dendrobium catenatum | reverse complement strand
ACCCTAGAATAGTATTTTGCCTCGTTCTCCCAAAATACTCAACGAAACTCAATGAAATTTGAAACATAGGCTCTATACATGAAGAGCATTCATGGGGGAGTGTTTGTTTGACAAATAATTAGCTTTTCGAAAAGCTATTTAACCCGAAACTATGTGATCTATCTAACGGTTTTTGAGATATCTAACCGTCGGATTTTTGCGTTCTTGGGCTCGTTGGACTCATGGAGGATGCAGAAATATTTCTCTAGTTGACATCAAGCCCTGGTTCTCCTTCGATCGAGCAGTATTTGTCCTGGAAGGGTTTCAAGCTCGAGTTCGCCGGAGGATCTCCGCCGGCGGGCTTTGACCGGTCG
>NW_021440504.1:0-367 GCF_001605985.2 Dendrobium catenatum | reverse complement strand
TTTAGATACAAACCCGATTCTCTGTCGAAGATACAAACCCGAATCTCTGTCGACAAGTAAACAGAATTGACAATATTCAATGAACAAAAGCGTAACAACCTATGAACTCCCTGATGATGGCTATATTGAATGTAAATCTCAACCGGAGGGGATTATATATTTTCGAATACCCTCAAACTTCCACAAAACACTAATATTTTCAACTGACTACAATGAAACCCTAATGATGGGTGTGTTGAATGTTTATCTCAACCGAAGCGAATCATATATTATCAAATCCCTTAAACTTTCAAAAAATACAAATGTTTTCAAATAACCTCAAAGCCTATAACCCCGATGATGGACGTGTTGAATGTTTATCTCAACC
>NW_021440503.1:0-959 GCF_001605985.2 Dendrobium catenatum | reverse complement strand
AATGGTAAAATGGCTGGTATGGTTCCTGTTGCTCCTTCGGTTGATATCAATTTGGCTAATTCTGAACAGGATGTGGGGACTGATAACAACGGTAATGGGGTGGATGTGAATGTTAATGTTGATACTCCTTTATCTAATGTTCCTAAACCGGCTCCTAATATGGTTAGTATGGTTCCTGTTGTCACATGTCCTTTGGATGAAAACAATATGGTTAATCCTACCCAGGTTGTGGGTGCTGCTCTTAGTGGTAATGAGTTGGATGTTAATGTTAATTTTATTTCTGCTATATCTAATGCTCTCATACCGGTTTCCAATATCCCTATTTTGGTTCCTAATGATTTAGTTGTTCAAGATTCTGTTGTTCTTTCTCATGTTAACTTGGCTCCTCACGAGGCTGATATCATTTTAGAACAAGAAAAATGGGTCAATGCTGAAATTGTTAATAGTTCTAATGATTTGGTTGTTATCCTTGATGAGGGGGAAGCGGTTTCTTCAAAGGATTTGGAGACTGGCAATACCGATGCTATTATCAATATGGCTTCTATTAATACGGATAATGGTGAGGTTCCTCTTAATATTAATGCTCTTCCTTATGATAATTTGTCTATGACAGGTCAAAAACTTCGAAATTCGTCCACAGTGGAAGATGGGGTTCTATTTTTCCAAGGAGAGCATTCTGGTTTAAATCCCTCTTCTGGTGAGATGAATAAAGATTTTCTTTCAAATGATCATTATAACTGTGATGCTTTTACGGATACGGAAATTGAAATTAATGCTAAATGCTATGCTAGAGAGGATAATGATTTAAGTTTTTCAAAAGGTAGGCGTAAGAGAGGTAGAAAACATAGAAACATTGTTTTGCAACCCCCTAGGGCTACACGTTCTCATACTGCTCATTAATTGGTTTTCTTATGTTTAATACGATTATTTGGAATGTGCGGGGGATTGGGTGTCCTTCC
>NW_021440502.1:0-262 GCF_001605985.2 Dendrobium catenatum | reverse complement strand
GCTTCATTCTTAATTCATGTGATTGAAGAGATCCAAGAAACCCTTCAATAGACATTTTCTCTTTGTTCTTTGCTTCTTCTATGGATACCACCGTGGCTTCAAATTTTCTTGTCAAGCTTCGTAGAATCTTCTCAATAACCCTTTTATCTTTCATAAATTCTCCATTCAACTTCAATTGATTAACAATAACAATTACCTGATTGAAATATTCTTCCACACTTTCTAACTCCTTCATCTTCAACATATCAAATTGGCTTCATAG
>NW_021440501.1:0-305 GCF_001605985.2 Dendrobium catenatum | reverse complement strand
CACTTAGATAATTTTCCTAAAATTCATTAATTCTTCTAAATTCTAAAATTTTCAAACTTGAATAATAAAATTCTCAACAAACCTCTTAAAATCAGTAATTAATTCTCTTTTTAATATTAATCCACTCCTTTAATTCCAACCAACTTAATTAACCTCAATTATTACTAGGTAACCCAGGCCTACGAGGCTATTAGCTTAGACCCAAGGAAGGTGAAATAAACTTCACGGCCTCGGTGTGAAATAAAGGTAGTAATAATTTAACCCTTACAATATATTTAAATAAAATTCTTAATGTATTAATATTT
>NW_021440500.1:0-438 GCF_001605985.2 Dendrobium catenatum | reverse complement strand
GATTTGATCAGGATTGGCTGCCGTAAGAGCGGACTTACGCCAGAAAGTCAATAGGATGCCGTAAAAGCGGACTTAGACCTAAAGACAGATTTGATCATGATGGCTGCCGTAAGAGCGGACTTATGCCAGAAAGTCAATAGGATGCCGTAAAAGCGGACTTAGACCTAAAGACGGATTTAATCATGATTGGCTGCCGTAAGAGCGGATTTATGCCAGAAAGTCAATAGGATGCCGTAAAAGCGGACTTAGACCTAAAGACGGATTTAAGATTGAATGGCTGCCGTAAGAGCGGACTTAAGCCAGAAAGTCGATAGGATGTCGTAAAAGAGGACTTAGACCTAAAGACAGATTTAAGATTGAATGGCTGCCGTAAGAGCGGACTTAAGCCAGAAAGTCGATAAGATGCCGTAAAAGCGGACTTAGACCTAAAGACAGATT
>NW_021440499.1:0-304 GCF_001605985.2 Dendrobium catenatum | reverse complement strand
CCCCCAACAAATGTGATACGCGTCTAGAGCGAATCATGTTTGTTGTAAGCTGTTTGAACCTGTGGATCTCTAGATATTTATTCTAGATGTCACACTAAGACTTTCATTTAGTGGATCTCCAAAATTTCAATTGGATGTCACACTAAAATTTTCTTTTAGTGGACCTCCAAAATTTGTTTGGATGTCACACTAAGATTTTCCTTCTCCATAGATCTTCTTCGATGTATCAATAGATGGTTGAGATCTTGATTTCTTTTGTCTTGTGCTTTTGTGCTGTAGACAATGATGAAGAATCGTCTTATTT
>NW_021440498.1:0-203 GCF_001605985.2 Dendrobium catenatum | reverse complement strand
CGCCTCGGATTTTATCTGGCCTTGGCAGTTTGTTTGGAAAACCTCTTAAAATTGATGAAGCGACGGCTTTAGGTTCCCGTCCGTCGATTGCTCGTGTGCTTGTTGAGTTAGATATTACGAAATCCTTTCCTAAGCAAGTTTGGTTAGGGTAGGAAAATCAAGGTTATACGCAGGAAGTTGTTTTTGAGGAATTTCCCAATTTT
>NW_021440497.1:0-229 GCF_001605985.2 Dendrobium catenatum | reverse complement strand
AAAATCATGTTTTCAAATTAAAATATGCATTATATGGACTAAAACAAGCACCTAGGGCTTGATATGAGAGATTAAACACCTTCCTACTTGAAAGATCTTTTAAAAAAAGAAGTGTGGATACAACTCTTTTTTTAAAAAAATTTGGAAAGGATATACTCATTGTTCAAATTTATGTTGATGATATCATTTTTTAATCTTTAAATAAAAATTTTTGTGATGGTTTTTCTAA
>NW_021440496.1:0-241 GCF_001605985.2 Dendrobium catenatum | reverse complement strand
AAATTATAATTTGTAAATGGTACTCTTAAAATTATAGCAAAAAAAATATTGATAACAAATTCTGCCAATAATAAGCCTTTCTTTGGATCGACTTACTATATGCATGAATAATTCAAAAAATTATCACATATTTATTACTATATCCTTAGAGTCCGACCAAAAAATAATCTTCCTTTGGGCCGATTATTTTTCGCATAGACTAGAAAAATGCTATATCATTATTCAATTAATTTTAAATTAA
>NW_021440495.1:0-272 GCF_001605985.2 Dendrobium catenatum | reverse complement strand
AGACCCTGTGCCAATGACCTTATGTTCGGGTAGAAAGAAATTTCAGCAAATGTCATCCCGATTTCTCCCCTGGTGCGAGAGGGGACGTTGGGAGGTTACCGAAATTTCTGAGAGAATAACTTTAATATTATGAGAAAATGGTACAAAAAATATAAGAGTGATTAATTTGAGAATGATCATGTTTTGAAATCAAATTTTAATCAATTCATTAATTTTTTTAACTAATTGAAATTTCAAATATAATTTAAAATTAAATTAATTGATTAATTAAA
>NW_021440494.1:0-225 GCF_001605985.2 Dendrobium catenatum | reverse complement strand
GATATCAAATCCAACATAATTATACGGAAACAGAAATAAAAAACAGAACTGATCAGACATAACAGAATCATAATTACTTACAGAACATATACGGAAATCGGAATCAGATCAAATTAGATATCAGATATCAAATAGTTAATTCATAGCTAAATTCCCTGACACTGACTGAATCTCTTGGATTCAGGCCACTTATAACTCCCTTTGTGCTCACGGCACCAGAACAGA
>NW_021440493.1:0-306 GCF_001605985.2 Dendrobium catenatum | reverse complement strand
TAGAAAATTATCCTTCTCAAAATTCAGCCCATTTAAGAACTTGGAAAATTTAAAATATTATAATAAATCAAATTTTAATCCAAAAATTACAAATAATACCTTAAATTTTCATAACATAATTATCTACCTAAAAGAAATAAAATCTCTTTGACTGGACCTTCAATTTAACTTAAATTGAATTTCTAATGAAAATAATAATTAATTAATTTAATTAATTAACAATTATTAAAAAAAATACCAAATAATTTCCAAATTACTGGAAACACTCTCATGGGTCATACTTGACCTTTGGGAATGATTACATGC
>NW_021440492.1:0-230 GCF_001605985.2 Dendrobium catenatum | reverse complement strand
CTTAGTACAAAAATTAAAATTTTTATACTATGAAGCTGCTTTAAGAAGCGATAAGAAAGCCGTCCCAAACTAAGCCTTAATCTCATGCCTATTAAAGTTAACATATTAAGGTGTTTTAGACTGTTGAACTTGTAGGTTTGTTGTCCAAATTTTTAAAAAGAATGTATTTATGATACCCATAATATCTTAAAAAATATATATATTTTCCCTTAATCATATAATTATTTTTA
>NW_021440491.1:0-401 GCF_001605985.2 Dendrobium catenatum | reverse complement strand
TACTTCTTCTGGATTATGCGTTGTCAATCCAATTCTATTAAGTTTTTGATTAAAACCAAGAGGTAATTTTCTCATTTTAAGAATGTTTATTTTTTCACTAGATTAGGAAACATTTTTTATCTTTTGTTTTATTTTTTTGTTTGTGCCTCCTCTCTTTTTGATAATGTTAAAGGGGAAAACGTATTGTTGAATTTTTGTACTATTATCGTGTTTGTATCTTGATTTCAAAAAATTAAAAACAACAAAATTATTTTTATCTCCCCTATTTTTTAAAAGTGTTATTCTAGTAAAGGGGAGATTAGGAGAAATTGCTTTCTTTTGAAAATTCAAATTGAATTGTTTGCCATCATCAAAAAGGGGTAGATTGTTGCAGATCAATAGTTTATGATTTTGATGATAGC
>NW_021440490.1:0-618 GCF_001605985.2 Dendrobium catenatum | reverse complement strand
CGTACGGGACGATCTTGTACATGATAACTTGAAATCTACCGTTTTTAGATGGTTTTTCTTGTCTCTTCTATAAATAGGCCATTCTAAACTATAAATAATACTTCTTGGTCATTAATCTTCGTGCCTATTGAGAAGAGAGTCAAAGAGAGAGTGTGAGAGAGCAATTGAAGGAGATTTCTTGCCATTGGAGCGTGAAGGTTTCACTTGGTACTTAAGGGTAAGTGTTTCCACTTTCAAGTTTGAGATTACTTCACTATTCTCTCTTTTCTTTTAGATTGGACTTGTGAAGAAGATATTGGAAGAAGATCCGATTCTCTGCTGACACTTGGAAAGTGTAAACAGACGAAGGGTTCTCTGCCCACACTAGGAGAGTGTGAAAGGACGAAGGGTTCTTTGCCTACACTTGGAGGGTGTGAAAGGATGACGATACTCTGCCTATACTTGGAGGGTGTGAAAGGATGACAGTACTCTGCCTACACTTGGAGGGTGTGAAAGGATGACGGTACTCTGCCAACACTGGAAATAATGTGAAAGGTTGAACGGTTCTCTACCGACATCGGGGGAGTGTGAAAGGGTGAACGATTCTCTGCCACACCGGGTAGTGGTGAAAAGAGTTTG
>NW_021440489.1:0-463 GCF_001605985.2 Dendrobium catenatum | reverse complement strand
CCACCTCAATCTGATGATCAGGATCCCCCATTTTTTTTAATTTTAGTTTCTATTTTCTGTGGATTGCTTTCTTTTTTGTATTATGTTTTTAATTGCTTTATCTTTTATTTTTAGTTTCCTCCTCCTTTTTGAGATGTCAAAAGGGGGAGTAGTATGTTTGTACTTGCTCTTGTAGTTCTCTTGAAGTATGTTTGTACTTGTTCAGTTCGAAAAATTGAAAGCTTGTTTAGTTTTGCATTACTGTTTTAGAATTGATTATCGATATATTTGCCATAATCAAAAATTGGGAGATTGTTAAAAATATATTTTAAGATTATGATTTTGATGATAGCAAACAAATCTTGTTTCACTACGATTTCCTTTTTTCTACTGACTTTTTAGGACTCAAAGATAGGACAAAAGTTGGAATCAGCTCAAGACTGGGTAGATTAGGATTGAGTCAGTCTGTAATTTTCTTCTTTTC
>NW_021440488.1:0-481 GCF_001605985.2 Dendrobium catenatum | reverse complement strand
TTGCGAGTTGGAATTTTTTCCTACTCGAATAGCGCCCTCCTCGCATGCAGAAACCTACGGGATTTCTTCCTCCCCCTCCGGCTTACTGACGGTTGAGGCTTCCGTTATTTGCGACTTGGAATTTTTTCCTGCTCGAATAGCGCCCCTCCTCGCATGCAGAAGCCTACGGGATTTCTTCCTCCCCCTCCGGCTTACTAACGGTTGAGGCTTCCATTATTTGCAAGTTGGAATTTTTTCCTACTCGAATAGCGCCCCTCCTCGCGTACAGAAACCTACGGGATTTCTTCCTCCCCCTCCGGCTTACTGACGACTGAGGCCTCCGTTATTTGCGAGTTGGAATTTTTTCCTACTCAAATAGCGCCCCTCCTCGTGTGCAGAAGCCTACGGGATTTCTTCCTCCCCCTCCGGCTCTCTGGCGGCTGAGGCCTCCGCTATTTGCGAGCAGGAAACTTCCCCTGCTCGAATTAGCGCCCTCTTCGTG
>NW_021440487.1:0-285 GCF_001605985.2 Dendrobium catenatum | reverse complement strand
CGTTGTCGTTGATTCTCTTGACGACACGAAAAGGTCTGTCAGCTCGGGGCTTTAATTTGCTGAAAGCTTTTGCCGGAAAACGCTCTTTCCTCAGTCTGATCCATACCAGGTCTCCTTATTGATATATCACCTTCTTCCTGTGTTTGTTAGCTTGCGCACGGTACTTCTCATTCTGTTTAATAATTTTGTCCTGTACCTGCTGATGCAGCTTTTGTATTTCCTTACTTCTCTGTTCCCCGTCTGGATTCTAGGCAGTCTGTTGAACTATGGGAATTAAATCCAGCG
>NW_021440486.1:0-443 GCF_001605985.2 Dendrobium catenatum | reverse complement strand
TAAGGAGAGTGGATATTATGTGAACAATCATTTCATTACCTCTATAAGAGGCTTACAAATCAATAATTTGGGCATGATTAAAGAAAGTATATGATTTAGTGCTTTATGAATGACAATGGTAATGGAGGAGGGGCCCATTGAGGTTGAACATGCATTTTATGCTCTATTGATTGCACATTTAAATCTTTTGAGTCTTGGAATTAGAATGGTGATGAATAAGTAATATTAATGTGATGGAGTAATAATTTTGATAAGATAATTAAACTAATTCATAGCTTTTGACATTTTGTATATGATTAAAGTACAGAGACATGACAACATTTAATTTGAGGTTTAGCTTAAGAGAAAATAGAGATTTTCTTGCATTCTTGTTTTATATACTTAATACAACTACAAAATGTTTTTTTTTTTTAATTATTATTATTATTATTATCGGCACAAAT
>NW_021440485.1:0-243 GCF_001605985.2 Dendrobium catenatum | reverse complement strand
TTTAGAATATGAATTGGAAAATATCCCCAAAATAGAATAAATTGATATTTTAATAAAATTTATAAAATACTAAAAATGATTTTATTATTTAAAAATGCTAAGGGAATTCAAAACTAATAAACTTTATATCCAACCTTATCCTCTAAAACTAATTTCTTTTGCAAATTTTCATACATTCAAGAAATATACAAAAGTAATGGTAAGAAAGATTTATTTATTATTAAATTTCTCTTTTAATACTAT
>NW_021440484.1:0-209 GCF_001605985.2 Dendrobium catenatum | reverse complement strand
AATAAATTTTAAAATCCATATAATTTTATTAATAATAAAGTAAAAATTATAGTACCTTTAATATAATATTAACTTTAATTCGTATAAAATATCACAGCACTTCAACAATGCAAAATAATAAATTTAATTTTTTCCTAAAAAAATTATTATATTTAAAAAATGATAACAAAATAGTTCAAAACTAACCCTAATTTTCATAGGCTAAACAT
>NW_021440483.1:0-201 GCF_001605985.2 Dendrobium catenatum | reverse complement strand
GAGTTTTCTTAAAAGGAAGTAAAGGAGACACCATCAGTGGAATAAATATAAGTTCGACAAAATGTTAAAGTTTTTAATGATGTGATTTATTATGAACGCAAAAAACCTGGACATATAAAAATGGACTGCTCTAATCCTAAAGCCACTCTTAACAAGGAGAAGCAACAGGAGAAAGCAAATGGGAGGAAGGGCAAGAACAGA
>NW_021440482.1:0-263 GCF_001605985.2 Dendrobium catenatum | reverse complement strand
ATTTTTAAAATTATTTTGGATTTATTCAAAAACACATTATTTTTATATTTTTACATGTATTTATTATATAATTTCAAAGCATATAAGACCTCATTCGATTGTAAATAAATAAAAATATTTTAAAAAAATAATGAAATTTTTTTTACCTTTGAAAAATATGAGCTGATTTCCCAAAAATTAAAATTAATTCGACCATTAATAAAAAAAAATGAAAATAAACCGATAAATCAGATCTCGCTGATGTACCCCTTCGGACTAAAAAA
>NW_021440481.1:0-221 GCF_001605985.2 Dendrobium catenatum | reverse complement strand
AATCCTTAGATGGAGAGATATTATATAGCAACTTTCTAGGGTTAATGCCCTTTGTCTAAATTATAACATGTTTGCACATGCATGTATTCTAATAAATATTTTCATAACTATGTAGGTGACGTTTGCTTCAACGTCCAAATGACTATCCAAGAAAAGAGATATTGGATGTATAACAGATTGTTGCCAGGTCGAAAAGGATTGACAATTGAATTTATAGAGGG
>NW_021440480.1:0-226 GCF_001605985.2 Dendrobium catenatum | reverse complement strand
CCTGCTCTCCTCTATTCCCTACATACAAATTAATTTTTTGTCTTCTTGAGTTGTAGTTTTTGTAATAAGGACTAGGAAATGATGTTCTCTGTGCATCCACTGTCTATGAGCATGTCGCAAACCTTTTCGTAAATGGTACAATGAGTGCGAAAGATGGAATGTCGTTGAGAATTACCAGCTTGGCGGGGAGCCAATAAAAGTTTCTCCATAACACAAATTATATGCT
>NW_021440479.1:0-1146 GCF_001605985.2 Dendrobium catenatum | reverse complement strand
CGTGTCTGCCGTGAGGTACGAACCGCATCAATTGGGAAGAAATTCAGGCAGCCGACCGAATTGCTAAATGTGTAAATATGTTCTTCTGTCAATATTTTTTATTTAAACTATATTCTGACCGTAAATAAATTAATTCTTTATTATAAAAAACTCTGATTAAAATTGCGCAACAAGAGGCGCGCCTCTGCGCAATTTGTCCCAAATACGCCTCGAGGCTTATGCAATTTTCCTCTTGACAGAGGCGTACGCCTCATCAACCCGGTCCCACGGTGGGTTAAAATTCACCGCACCAATCAGTATAAGATGTTTGACCACTGTTTAAACTTCCAGTACCGCTCGGTACAGAGCGGTACAGGCTCGGTACATGCTCGGTACCGAGCGGTACATGCTTGGTATTTTTTAAACGAGTCGAGCTCGAGCTTATTAATCGAGCTCAAATTCGAGCTCGAGCTCATTGAGGGTTAAACGAGCCAAGCTTGATGCCGGAAAATTCCGTGGGAAAAAGCCACCGGAAAAGTGCCAAAAAGCCGCCGGAAAAGTGGCCGCCGGAAATTAGTGATTTTCCTGTAGTGAATTATGATCATTAATGTATATCCCATTACATTGAAAACTTCATTGCAATTAATAAAATAATATTATGAACATTTTTTTTGACACTTATTCTATATTAGAAGATGAATTATTATATAAATTATTTCTCACTATTTTGATATGCATGGTGGCACTATCATGATATGCATAATATATACAATTTTATAAAATGGGCCATGCATGCATCATTTTGAAGTTGTGAATGTTATGCACATTCATTATTTATGACTGCTTTTAACTTTACATGCTCATTCACATCTATCATAACTCATCCCTTTCATAGAGTTTGTAAGTTATTATATTATTTTTATATCAAATGATATGAATTATGCTCCCTCGTGAAAAGCTTGGATTCAACAACGATTTTCTATTACTATGCCTCCATTATAGTTGGTTTGATTGTAACATAAAATGTTATTTTTAACACATTTTTTATTCAATACTCGTGTATATAATTTTATTCATGCATAGAACACTTAGTTTTTTAGCAACATATCTAGAATCCAAATGCAATATATAGCTATCAACTACAATATATTGATTCTTCATAATATT
>NW_021440478.1:0-225 GCF_001605985.2 Dendrobium catenatum | reverse complement strand
TGATTATATAAATTTTATTTTACAATAATTTAGGCAAGGTGGTTTTTTTTTTGTACTGCAAGTTTTCAATGGTTTTTTGACTGAAAAACTGTCAAACTGATGATATGATGAGTTTGGTGTTCTATATTTGACAATCATTGTCCTCCAGGATTACTGGCAAAATTTTCAAAGTAGTTTTTGCTAGAATTTTTTTTGACAGGTGCCATCAAAATTTATATTAGTTGG
>NW_021440477.1:0-1544 GCF_001605985.2 Dendrobium catenatum | reverse complement strand
TCATTGTTCATAGGATCAAAGGGACCCTTCGGTTTCACATTATCTGTG
Source organism: Dendrobium catenatum (assembly GCF_001605985.2). Taxonomy (NCBI): domain Eukaryota; kingdom Viridiplantae; phylum Streptophyta; class Magnoliopsida; order Asparagales; family Orchidaceae; genus Dendrobium; species Dendrobium catenatum. The sequence continues at coordinate 1,496 of NW_021440477.1, read as the reverse complement.
AAAGCAGTAATTTATCTATGTTATGGGATCCCTGGTGCGATGGTTTTGATGTTTCTGATTTTATGCAGCCAACTTCTGCATTTGGCTTGACGGTTAATGATTTTATTTCTGAGGGGGCTTGCTCTCTTCCAAGTCATTTCGGCCAAATACTACTGAACTGAATTGCCTCTATCCAAATATTGCAGCATCCTAACCCATCTATTTCCTGGATTGACACAGTTAAACAATGCTTTAAGACTGTTTACATGCAGTTTTATACTAAACTTGATAAGGTTCCGTGGGTAAAGTTTGTGTGACACCGACTTTATGCTTTATGATACTCATCTTTTGTGTGGTTGGCTCTTTTAGGCAGTCTTAAAACGGCTGATATCTTAGCAAAAAGAAATATCTTAATTTCTTTTTTGTGTCCGCTTTGCAGAATTGAGGATGAAAGTATTGCCCATTATTTTTTTCAATGTGACTATACGTTTATGGTTATTTTCTCTCTTATTCCCCTCCTCCAAAATTTTTTGCTTTGTCCGACCCTGCTTCATGTGTTTGGATTTTTTGAGGGAAATCTACTACTTCAAACTTATGAGAAGAATTTTTATTATTTTGTGACTTGCTTCTCTCTTTATTACCTTTGGAGAGATCGTAATAAAAGGCGGTTTGCTACCTCAGAAATTTCTGTTAACACCTATATTAGAAAGATTACTCATGCTATTCATTCTAGCTAAGACCATTACTTGAAAAAATGTTGATTTGCTTCAGGATTCCTTCCCTTCTTGCTTCATGGGCTGCTGATTTTTTGATGGTCTGCTCGATTTTCTGCTTAATTATTATTTTTGAGAGGGAGCTTTTCCTCTTCAGCCGGACGATGATAAGTGGAACTAACAATGATGCGTTGAAATTGTTGCCTCGGTTGGTCTCTTCCCTTGGATGACCTGCTCTGATCAATTGGTTTATTCGGATGCACTATTGGTGGTGGGGTTGTTTGGAATTTTCTGACGGCAACCAGGGATTTGTTCCTCCCCCTTTGGATGGCCTGGAGACATTGCACTCGGAATTGCATTTTTCTTGAGCAAGGCTCACTATTTTATCCTTTTATTGATCCTTTTGGCAACCAGGGAAGAGTGGTTTCTTAGTTTTGGCTGATAATGCTCAATGATTGGTAAGCTCTTTTACTTATTTTGTTAGTTCCTTTTTCCTGAGTCCGGTCTTCTTTTTGCCCCATTCTGGATATTTGTATTTTTGTTTTGTCTCTTCCCCAAATTTTAGGAGTTTTTTTCTCATTATAATCATTTTGGTTTAATATACAGTCTAAGCCCCAAAATTCCCCAAAAAAAAGTATATCATCATCAACCAATCATTAGTTTTCAATGACTCATATACATCTCTCCAAGAGGATACCTTCAATTGCACGAGCACACCTTTTCTTAGTGCTTCCAAGCAACACCTACCTCATTTGACAACAAATGAATATTGTGCCAATCTCAATCATAGTTATATCATATTAT
>NW_021440476.1:0-216 GCF_001605985.2 Dendrobium catenatum | reverse complement strand
AACCCCGATGAATATAGGACTCTCCTCGTTGATGTTCTCCATTTCTTTTACTAATTTGGCCAGACAATCTGCTTTAGCATTCTGTCCTCGAGGAACTCGGACCATTTTGACATTTGGAACTTGCTTCAGAAGCTCAAGGGATCGTCGATGATAATGGGCCAATTCGACTTTGCCAATCTTATAAATGTCGAGGACCTGATTTATTATAAGCTGAGA
>NW_021440475.1:0-283 GCF_001605985.2 Dendrobium catenatum | reverse complement strand
GACAATTCTTATGATATTTTGCTTTATAATATATAAAATATATAGATAGGCATTTATGGTGTGGATGAACATTTTTAATCTGACTTGCACATGCATTGATATCCTGTTAAGATGATATGCATAATCTTTGTTGATTCAAGAAAACAAAGCGGAGCATTACCGATGGAAAACAGATGGAAGAATATGTGTTCCAGTAGAGGGTGGGAGGAGCTGTCAAGTTGAGCTACCTCCTAATAAAGAGAAAAAAAGAGGAGACAAAAAGGTAGAGAAAGAGATAGTGGGA
>NW_021440474.1:0-1486 GCF_001605985.2 Dendrobium catenatum | reverse complement strand
TTATGCCCGGCAAACGGCTGTCACAGGACGTCTGCCTAAGTACCAACTATCGTCGGACTTTAACCGGACCTCCACCCGACCCCAAACTATCATCAAAATTACACTCGGTCACCAATTGATGTTGAACTTTCGCCCGACCAATAACTAATTTCAGACTTCCACATAACCACCGACTACAATCCTTCTAACCTCCGTCACCAGACAATAGTATTTCTAACCACTATTGCCCACCGATTATGATTCTTCCAACCTCCATCACCAGTCAATGCCTTTTTGACCACTATAGCCTGGCGACTACGATCCTTCAGACCTCCATCACCATACTACAGTCTTTCTGACTGTCGTCACCTATCGACTACAGACCTTCTGACTTTCGCCACAAGACAATGGTATTTTTAACCATTGTTGCTTACCGATTACGGTCCTTCTAATCTCCATCGCCAGAGAACAATCTTTTTTGACCACTATCGCCTGCCGATTATGATCCTTCTGACCTCCATCACCAAACTACAGCCTTTCCGACCTTCGTCGCTTACCGACTACTTGAGATCATCAAACAACGATCTTACAACCTTTGTCGCATGCCTATTATGGTCCTTCTGACGTTCGATCTCAGACAATAGTCATTACAAGTCCTTCCAACTTCTGTCACCTGATAAAGATCTTTCTGACATTTGTCGCTCTCTGACTATGATTCTTTTTACCGCACCGTCATCGAAATACGATCTTTTCGACCTCCATCGCCAGCCGACTATGGGTCCACAACCTAAATAAACATGTGAATTCTAATTCTTCTAATTTCAACCATTTAATGCACGATATATGATGTATATTTGCTACATCAAATCAAGGCCTTCCCCTAAGGAAGGGTCTCCTTTGATATTGATTGCAAACACTAGTGGATTCATTCGAGCTAGGCCATGCCCCGTGGTTTTTTCTCCTTTTCAGGGGTTTCCACGTAAAAAAATTTGGTGTCCCTTATGAACACTACACCCTCTCTTTTATATGATTGTGTGATGGATCTTCGTTCAAAACTAAGATGTTAAACTTTATATTTCTCTACCACCGTGAATATTCTATGCCACAACAATACTCTTCCTGAAAAAGGTAAAAGGACATGTCTTTATTATATATATATTTTTTAAAAACTTTAAATTTATTTTTTGTATTAAAAACATCTATAAACATCCATATACATCCTAAAACTTGATTATGGAGGAATTCAAGATGTCAACTGATTCTCTTCCTCGAATAACATATTTATGAAATATCATTAATTTAAAGGTAAAAACAATCAAATGAAAAAAATAAAAGAAGAAGAAAAAGAATATCATTAATTAATTACATTCAGTAATTTTTAATAGTACAATGTTTTTATCATAAATGTCATCTTCAAAAGAAAAATTATGATTTTTAATATGTTGTATGAAGAACGACCCTTCAACTCTTATCTTTAAATATTTTCACCAAATGCCGCCACCACCAT
>NW_021440473.1:0-614 GCF_001605985.2 Dendrobium catenatum | reverse complement strand
AGAGCCTAATGGAATCCAGGCAAAAACAAAAGCGGCAGGCATGAAAGAAAGAAACCTAAGAAAAATAGTCAATTCTACTGCACAATCAGGTAAACACATCAATATAAATCCAGAATAATCAACTAAATGGCTATAGGCAAATTGCCCTTATTACAACCCATATATGCAGAAAGTAAAGTGGCCGGGCACCACTGCCAACAACCTGGATTTTTTAGCCTATGACAGACGCAAATGACTTTGAGTGGGATATTGGTCTTCAGTCTTCTGGGTGTCTTCTTCTCCTTGGACTCTTTGGATCTCTCCTCTTTGGACTCCTTAGATCCGTCGTGGCTTGAATATCCAAACGAAGAGACAATTCCCCCTTGGAAAGAGGGTATTGTCTTTTCTCTTTGGATATCTGAAGCCATCCCACTCGATCTCCCAAATAGAAGAAGACTCTCCTCTATGAGGATGCCTTCTTCTTTTGGGATTCAAGTGGGATAAGAATATCCACACTCAAAGACCATTTTCACAACTCTTAACAAATTATTACAAATATTACATCCATTTAAAGAAAAAGAAAATTCTAGACTCCCTCCATTGTTATCCTAGTAAAAATCACAAGCAGTTATATA
>NW_021440472.1:0-1154 GCF_001605985.2 Dendrobium catenatum | reverse complement strand
AGACCGCCGGTAATTTGTCAAACCGCCGGTAATTTTATACTAACCGCCGGAAAAAACCGCCGGTTTTCACTATTTTTCCTGTAGTGCTACACATTGTCCCGATAAATCCTCATTGTCCTTGCAAGTCAATCAATTCGTTGTCTCTAACCGATATTTGAATAATGGAAATATCAAGAAATCAACCCATCCCTTTATCATTTATGACACACTAATGAGATCATATTTCTATCCACATTGATGTGCACTTAGGGGAATATGCACTTCTGCATCCTATCTGAGCATACCAAATTAAACAATATAGAAAAGCCCATAATTTATTAATGGAGGACGACAAATGTTTGATTGGTTATTGTTATGCAAGGCTCAACCATAAGGATGATACAATAGCATTTTCTTTTGTGATGTCGAGGATGCAACCTTAGACTAATGAATCTAAAAAGAAAGCCTTGAAGAGCATGTTCAACACTAAAAATGGAATGTACCTACAATAATAAAAGATGAAATGATGGAGGACATCTTGTTTCATCACAACAAAGTCTAACACAATTTCAAAGATAAGAACTTCTAGTTAGCGACGATGTTTTGTACTCAGGGAATTTTGGATGTCAAAATTATAACAATCCTTTATAAAATGTTGGTTGACAATATTCTTAATGATTATATATATGTGCAAGTGTCAATCATCGACTCACTCAAAGCACGCATTTTGTTTCTTAAATTTCCATTGGTGAACTTTTTTTATTTTTGCGACTCAATTGTTGTTCTATTATAAAAGAAGAATACATTAAAGAATGGCTGGTCGCGTCTTCTATTGTATCAACTTGGAGTTCTATTTTGAGTTCAAGGTCATTGTGGGAGGACTAGTGTTGTGATCCTACAAATCACTACGGCTTGTTAATTTGTTAGTATATGTTAGCCTCGTATTCTTTCTATAAAATACCGACTAAAATGCGGTAGAATTATTTTCAGCTAAGCGCCTAAGCTCATTAAAAAAATTTCTCCTTAAAGGAGAACTTTAGATGTTAATTCATATATATTATTATCCCAACAGTACAGATAAAGCCGTCGGGCTCATAAAAATGACAAAACAATCTTGACTGAATATCAAATTCTTTTAATTATTTTAAACTAACTCAAAAGTTGTGACAAGTAAT
>NW_021440471.1:0-1027 GCF_001605985.2 Dendrobium catenatum | reverse complement strand
TAATTTAGTTTTTTGATCCATTTTAATGCTTAGGATAGTGATATTTAAAGTTTAAATTATATTAGCCAATTTTGGAAGGTCATAGGGTCCTCCTATACGCTAGGCTGAGAGAGTCCAAAAGGTCACTATAGGAAATAGGCTAGGTTTGGGGGTTCTAGCATTTAAATTAAATATTAGGGCTTACAAGGAGTTCTTAGGCTTTGATTTTGCTGGATTTAAAGTTTTTTAGGCAAATTTATTGGGATTTTAGAAGTTTTGGGGTAATTAGGGAATTATCAAAATTATTTAATAAGAGGGGATTTTATGATTTTGATTCAAATCAGCTCCAAACTGATTGGAATCACCACCAAAGGTCAAGAATGACCTAATAAGATGTTCCAAAGTGTTTGGGGAGAATTTAAAATTTTTAATAATTTTTAATTATTTAATTAAGACAAAAGGGTAATTTTTAATTAAAGTTAAATTAAGGCTCATATTAAAGTCCAATTAAAAAGCCTTAATTATCTAAGGTTAAGGGTTAAATTATGAAAAGTTCAAACTATTATGGAAAATTTTTTGAGTTGAAATGAATTTATTAGAATTGTTTGAAGTTATCGGGGCCTAATTAACGGGTAAATTAGGGTTTGTTAATTAAGGGGTCTAAAGGTTCCTAAAAACTCTAGTAAGGTTAAGATGCCACTAAGTTTAAATGTTGAAGTTTTTATATCAATCAAGAATTTACCATAGCTCTTAGAATTTTACTAAGTTCGCTAGACGGATCCTTAATTATTGTCCTTAGAGTGTCACTACGTTAAATGAGTTTTAAATTGAGTTTTGTACTAACCCTTAAGGTAACATGCATGGAGTACATAAATAAATAAACAAACCAATTCCTAGGATCTAGGTGGTCCTAAGCTAAGTGTTCGTGCATCATACACATACAAAAGATGATAAAAATAGTAATTAAGAAGCGATTAATGAATGATTAGGACTTAACCACCCACTAATCCTCACCCCCATGAATTCCATTCATGAACATAGCCTATGT
>NW_021440470.1:0-334 GCF_001605985.2 Dendrobium catenatum | reverse complement strand
TAATTAAGCACATTCCAAAAAACAAACCAAAATTAAATCAACTACGACATATTTTGATATTAATGAGAAAGATTATATGATCATTTCATAATATCAAAACAATAATAAAAACAACAAACATAAACAAACATAACTAAGATAAATACTAAAATAAACATTAACACAACAAACATTTAAAACAAACACAAGTACAACAAACACAAAATCCAAAACAAAAATCAAAGACAAATAACTAAGAAAACATAAATATCAATGTTGCAAAAATATTTTTATTTAAACATTCATATCAATAACACATAGCCTTGTTCTTAATGTACTGAAGGTATCAAAGGCT
>NW_021440469.1:0-316 GCF_001605985.2 Dendrobium catenatum | reverse complement strand
ACATTGATATTTATGTTTTCTTAGTTTATTTGTTTTAGTTATGTTTTGCTTATGTTTGTTATTTTTGTTTTTGTTTTTAATATTATGAAATGATCATGTAATCTTTTTCATTAATATCAATACATGTCGTAGTTGATTTAATTTTGATTTGTTTTTGGAATGTGGTTAATTTTTATGAATTTCATTAGTCTTATTTAATCTTAATTGTGCTTAAATTAGATTGTAATTTGAGATTAATTACATTAGAAAATCTAGTCCTTCTAAATTTAAAGTTATTTACAACTTGTTATAATTAGAACTTTTAAATTCATGTCTA
>NW_021440468.1:0-215 GCF_001605985.2 Dendrobium catenatum | reverse complement strand
GTATGAATTTTATTTACTTTTTAGTCTCAAAATTCTTAGAATTATGAATTTTTTAAGATTAAATTGTCATTATTATTATGTTAATTTTATTATTTTTAATAATATTATTATTTATTACGTCATCCGGTTCGACCCCAGTTCAACCCCGGTTCAACCGGTCGAACCATGAACATCTCCTTCTTCTGGTTCGTTGTCCTGTTTGATTTTCACAATAT
>NW_021440467.1:0-208 GCF_001605985.2 Dendrobium catenatum | reverse complement strand
TAAGGAAGGGCATCACCCAACGTTAGGTCTACAGGATGCTAATAGAAGACTTACTCATAGTAGACGGATTAACTGGAAGCCAAGGTAGGGAATACCTAGCCTTGGGTCTAAGGAAGGGCATCACCCAACCTTAGGCCTATAGGATGCTGATAGAAGACTTACTCCAAGTAAGTAAATTAATTGGAATGGTCATGTGGGGAGGAAACTT
>NW_021440466.1:0-285 GCF_001605985.2 Dendrobium catenatum | reverse complement strand
AACTTGGACCGATTCAACAGGCCATCCGTTTTAATCCGGTTTGATCTGGTCCAATGCAGAGCCATTTTTGTAAGTTGGATCGGACTGGCCACCAGATTGGTTCACATTTGAACTGGCCGGTCTGGTTTAATTTTAAAAATAGTGTTTGTAACTAAACATAAATAAGATTATTTATTTATTTTTTTGTTTTTCTGTTCTTTTTGATAGTCATCCACTGGCGAGTGTTGGAAAGAGCGAGGGGGTGTTTGATGGCCATGCGCCTTACGTTGTCTCTTTCTCCTCTCA
>NW_021440465.1:0-1189 GCF_001605985.2 Dendrobium catenatum | reverse complement strand
CAACTGGGACGAGGAGCCAGAATTCAGCTGGCTAATGTTGTTATTGAGACTGGAAATGCCGGAGTTACCATCCAGTTTGGTAGCATTGACTTCCCGGCGATTGCTGCAAGGAAAGCCGCCATTCCTGTGAATGGTAGGAATGTTGAGAAGTCTGCCAGAAGACTCAATGCTGATGAAGCTGTCATCCGTCGTGTGCATCTTCCAGCACAACGACCTGTTGCTGAAAATCCTCGTGGTAGAATTTCTGTATTCGAGAGGCTATCACAGCCTGAAATCCCATCAACCAAGAGGATTGTGAATGGTGGAAGAATCTCCGTGGTGATTGAAAACACCACCACTCTGTCAACCAGGTTATCAGCACCTGGGAAATACGATGCTGAGGCCTCCTCATCTGGAGGAAGGCCTACATGGAGGCAAAGATGGAAGATGAATGCTGAGCTCCGAGCTCAGCAACAACAACTCCCTGTTCACCCTTCCAATCTGCCGGCCCAAGAGCCTGAAGCCAATGTTCCTACCCGGAACAAATTTACTGACCTGAAATGGGTTAAAAGAAACAGCTCTACTGGGGAGCTGAAGAAGTCTTTCTGGGAGCAACGACGTGAAGTCCCAGCTCCTCCAAAGAGAAAAGAACCTGAAACTCTCTCAGCCCGGGTCTATCGGGTCCTGAAGACTGTAAAGGAGAAAGGTCTTAAGAAGAAGAAGTTTCAACGGCCTTTAGTGATCGAGGCCAGGAGAACTCCGCCAAGGGATAGACTGTCCTTTGCGGCAGAGAGAAGAGAAAGGCATTATACCCCACGAGGTGAACATCGGGGTGTGACACCTGAACCATATGTTCAAGGATCCACCTCTGAAAGGTCCCAGTGGAAAGGAAAATAAGTTTGGAGGCCAAAGTCTCGAAGAAATGAGAAAGAAAGAAAAGAAAGAGGAACTGATCTGGGCGTGACATCCGGTTCTGCTTCCCGGAGATCCGCCCCCGTCAACAAATAACATCCGAAGTGGGCCCCAAAAAGGACCCATAATGACATTCCTCCAGACGGTAGACACCTTAGAGAATCCTCCAGGGGATCCCGTCGCCCTCCATCCCCTCAAAATGAAAAAATCAACTTTGACCGCAGGCCACTGGTTGAAGAAGTCCCCGTGCCTAACCAAGAGCCGGAAATCCAGTGGCGGCGCCGCTCAGAGATCCGAG
>NW_021440464.1:0-325 GCF_001605985.2 Dendrobium catenatum | reverse complement strand
AACAAATATGTCCTCTACTCACCTTGTTGAAATCATGGGATCAAATTAAAGCCTAATTGATCGCTTTATAGGTAATTAAAATTATAAAGTCTAGCATGCTTCTAGATGATTTGGTCTCAAGAAAGGAAAAGGGTACAACTATCTCTCTCTCTCTCTCTCTCACACACACACATTCTCTCTCTTTCTCTTCTGAAGCAGTTGCCATTGAGAACACCTCATTTGATTCACAAATTATACTTTATGATACATGAAATCAAACCTTAAGTGATCTTCCTTTAAAAAATTTTAAAAGCCTTTGGAACAATTTCCTACAAATTGTAAAGCT
>NW_021440463.1:0-239 GCF_001605985.2 Dendrobium catenatum | reverse complement strand
CAAGGTAAACTTGAATAATGGAGGTCAACCTTAGAGTGTAAAGGTTTTCGCTTGAGTAAATCTAAAACTAAATTTATAGAGTGTAATTTTGTAGTAATAGACCTAGTGAGGGGATTGTGACTTTGGACGATCAAGTCATTAATAATAGTACACGATTTGGATATCTTGGTTCTATTGTTCAAAGTGATGGTGAAATACAGAGAATATTATCAGCAGAATTCAAGTTGGATGGTTGAAGT
>NW_021440462.1:0-266 GCF_001605985.2 Dendrobium catenatum | reverse complement strand
AACGAATACAAGCACCTATGAACCAGGGCAGGAGACTCGTTAGTGCACTATGACCCGCCTACGAAATTCAACAAATAGTGCACAACAGTCTACCTGTATGAAGCAGCGAACAATTTTATCCAGAAGCTGCAACGCCACCGGATCTGCAACATTCGTACAAGCAGACAGAAAGCGTCTACAACTGTTTCAAAATACCCCCTGCACGTGCACTATAAATTGTATACTAAAGGGGGAAATATATTCTCAACCCGCATGGGCCCCGGCGA
>NW_021440461.1:0-208 GCF_001605985.2 Dendrobium catenatum | reverse complement strand
CCATAACAGAATAAGAAAGAAGAAGAAGGACATGAGACAGAGCAGATAATAGAAAGTAGATTTTGTATATCATAAAGTGGTGACTACACGGTGATATATATAAAGAATAAAAGAATGTAACCAGCTAGTATTTACAAAGATATCCTAAAAGAACGTACGGCATAGCCGGTACTCCTATTAGTGATGTTGATAGCTAATCTCTCGAGTG
>NW_021440460.1:0-727 GCF_001605985.2 Dendrobium catenatum | reverse complement strand
TTCTTGATCAAGGTGATCATCAGCCATCAAGCATAACTTTGTTGTCTCATCTTCTGGTTCCGTCTCCGATGAATCTGATGTAGAATCTGCCCACAACGCCTTTTGGAGTCTCTTCTTATCCTTCCTGAACTTGGGTTTATCCTCACCCTTTCCTTTGCTTGAGTGATCCTGATGTGTAGGACAATCGACTTTCACATGTCCAGGCTTCCTGCATTCATAACAAACAATATCATAAGATCCTTTAGAATATTTATTATCCTTACCTTTTATCCAATGATACTTTTGCTTCTTCCTTAGAAAGTTTCTGAATTGCCTTGAGATGAAGGCAACTTCATCGCTCTCAGACCCGAAGGAATTGGAGTTAGATTTGTGTGCCTTTAGTGCCACCATTTTCTCTTTCTTTTTCTCACCTGCATCAAGATTTTTTTTATTCCCCCCGTGCTCGTAAGCAATGAGTGAGCCAAGTAAGTTGTCAATCAAATACATGTTTAAATCCTTAGATTTAGTTATAGCAGTGATTTTAGCATCAAACTATGAAGGCAAACATCTCAAAATTTTATTTACTTTTTCAAAATTTGAAGGTTCTCTTCCTAAGGCATGCAAAGAAGTAACAATCTGAGTAAACCTTGTATACATGTCAGAAATAGATTCAGAAGGTTTCATATGAAAAAGTTTGTAGTCATGCAAGAAAATATTCAAGCGAGATTGTTTCACTTCATTGGTTCCT
>NW_021440459.1:0-975 GCF_001605985.2 Dendrobium catenatum | reverse complement strand
AGACTTTACAAACACTCTTTTCACCACTACCCGGTGCGGCAGAGAATTGTCGTCCTCTTACATAATCCCCAGTGTTGGCAGAGAATAGTCCGTCCTTTCACACTCTCCTAGTGTGAGCAGAGAACCCTTCATCCTTTCACACTCTGCTAGTGTGGCCAAAGAACCCTTCGTCCTTTCACACTCTCCAAGTGTGGCCAGAGAACCCTTCGGCTGTTCACACTCTCTTAGTGTCGGTAGAGAACTGGATCTCCTTGACAGATCTTCTCACTATAAATCTAGAAGGAAGAAAGAAAAAGAGTGATGTAATGTCAAATCACAAGTTAGAAATCTTACCTTTGAATCACCAAGCGAAGCCTTTACGCTCCAGTGGTAGAAATCCTTCTTTGAATGCTCTCTCTCACTCTCTCCTTTACACTTCTTCCAATAGGCACGAAGTTCAATGAGCAAAAAGATTAGGTGACAGTCAAATTTGAACTATTTATATAAAAGACAAGAAAAACTGCCCAAAAACTATAAGTTTTCAATTATGTACGCAATGGATCGTCCCGTACGATCGTGGATCGTCCTGGACAATTTTACTTAAATTATCGGAAAACGAACCTTATGTATATTGGTACGAATTATGTTCGTACATCCTAATCATCTCATACGAACAAAGTTCATCTGGTACAAAACGGTTATTTCATAGGTCGGTTTCCCAAAATTCTTCAGGATGTAATCAACTGACGTAAGTCGGTTCAGTTCATCCTGGGACGAACGGTTTTCGTCCTGTGATGATTTTAAATAGAGAGTTTCATCTAGGGACAAAAATTTATTTCGTCCTGTATGATCTCATACAGAGAGTTTCGTCCAGGGACGAACATTTATTTCATCCTGTACAATCTCTTACAGAGAGTTTCGTCTAGGGACGAAAATTTATTTTGTCCTGTACGATCTTATACAGAGAGTTTCATCCAGGTACGAACCTTATTTTTT
>NW_021440458.1:0-588 GCF_001605985.2 Dendrobium catenatum | reverse complement strand
CGATCCTGCCCGAATACACGCCTGGTCGGACCGAACGCGGGAAGTCCAGATCTGGACCGTCGATCACAAGATCGACGGTCTGGATCGAAGCTGGCTGGCGACCGACGTGAACCACAACCCTAAACCTATTATCGCCTCTTTCTCTCCAAATACTCGACGAAAAGCCATGAAATTTTAAACACACGTATTAGAGATGAAGAGCATTCATGGGGGATAATTTATTTGGATTAATATGCACTAATAAGGATGCTAATTAACCCTAAGTGTTTCTAACTAGGGTTTGCGATATACCTCAATCCATACGGTGGATTCGGGCGATCTTGGGCTCGTTGGACTCGTGGAACTTTCAGGAACAATCTTCCTCCTGGGCTCGAACTCTGAAGCTGCCTCGATCGACGGGAAATCGCCTTGGAACGGTTTCTCATTCGGGTTCGCCGGATTTCCTGCCGGCGGCGGCTTTGACCGGTCGGGATCGACGTGGGGAAGGGAGAGGAAACCTAGGGGAGCTCTTACACCAAATATCTCGGGCTGAGAGAGTCTAGGTCGGGAGCAAAAGCCAAAAGTCCTTCTAAACCTAATTCTCTCCTT
>NW_021440457.1:0-223 GCF_001605985.2 Dendrobium catenatum | reverse complement strand
TTAAAACCCTTATTTTTTTCTAAATAATTTTAATCTCAACATTATTTTATAAAATTTGAATTAAAGAAACTATTTTATTTAAATGTAATTAAATTAAATCCCACAGGTCCCCCACACTTTCGGCCCTTTTATTCGTATTAAGCACCGTTTTGCGTCCTTCCTAATGTCCACCATCCAAAGGCGACAAAGAAATCATAGCCCTACGCCAACAGGCTGGAGATCC
>NW_021440456.1:0-222 GCF_001605985.2 Dendrobium catenatum | reverse complement strand
TTCTATTTTAAATATCAAACTTCCAAACTCTCAATTAATTCCAAACTTTTCAAACCTTTCCAAATACCCAAATCCAAACCCAATTTCCAAAATTCCATACCCATGCTGCTACTATATGCCAGATAACACGTATTCTCTGTACGTATCTGATTGACGACTAGCCTTAATCGAAAGTTCTCTCTCGATATCGGGAGGGGTAATTAACTATAGGGGCTTGCGCCT
>NW_021440455.1:0-271 GCF_001605985.2 Dendrobium catenatum | reverse complement strand
CGATGTTTTAAACGGGTCAAAACTTGGAACATGAACTCAACCCGTTTGTTAAACAAATCGACTCAAACTTGAATTTTCTAGAACGGTTGGTCGAGTTAATAATTGACACCCCTATTTAAAATATAAAATCATATTTAATAAATTAACACTACTCTTATGTTCTCAAATAGATTAATTTTTTTAAAATTTTAAATTATTTAAGTTGTATTTTTTTTTATGCAATTAAAATGACTATATCTGTGTAAGATTTAAAATAACTCATTTATCTAAA
>NW_021440454.1:0-271 GCF_001605985.2 Dendrobium catenatum | reverse complement strand
TGGAAGGATAACTTGCTTGATTTTAGGAAATGATTCTTCTTTTTCCTTTCCCTTCACCATTGAAACTCTCTTTTCAAGAAGTTTCAAAGGTGAAGGACCCTTTCCCTCCATTGAGTTATTTGGAGGAACTCCAAATGCCTTTTTTATGGGCATTTGAGTTCCTTTTGGAAACTCCAATGGGGTGTTGGGTAACTTATTTAGCATTTTCAAAGAAGATCTGGACAAGAACAACTGCCAACCCTCTGCATCTGTAAGCAACTCAAGACTGCCC
>NW_021440453.1:0-450 GCF_001605985.2 Dendrobium catenatum | reverse complement strand
ATCCACCAGGATGTTGTCCAAAAATAGGTTATTTCTAAACAGATTTGACGGCAGATTCTTTCTGAATTGAGCCTATCGTCCTAGCCGATACAAAATCGTCCAGGACAATGTGTTTTGCATAATGACGGCTGCTTTAATGAGGATGCCTGGTGGGAAAATTTATGTATCACCACACAGATTTTGATTTCTCCTATTTTGTAATCGAATATTGCATTAAGAATAAAGTATAATCTCGAAAGATTCACACAATATTCTACAATGGATTCAATATCAAAATAGGATTTTAAAAATTGATATCTCTATAATCAAATACAGTTTAAAGAATAGCATATTATTTCGAAAAATAAACATGAAATTCTTAAGAATGTGTTTAAAAATAGAAATAAGCTTTTTTGAAAAATTTATTTATTCTCTTATTTAGATATAGCAAGGAGAATATTATATCATCTT
>NW_021440452.1:0-260 GCF_001605985.2 Dendrobium catenatum | reverse complement strand
AAACCCCTTCCAAGGATCTTCTCCCTCTCTCAAACTCCACCCTTTCATTTCTCCCTTTCAAGCTCTCTCTTCAAATTCCCTCCAAAAGAACGAAGCTACAATGGTTGCCAAAGACACTTACTAAGTGCCTAGTCAAAGCTTAAATAGAAAAGCTCAAAACGAGCTAATTAATTGCAACTTGCCGACTTTATCGTCCAGGCTGATATGTATATTGTCCTGGCCGATTAGTGTAAATTAAGCCCAATCAGCAAGGATGATTT
>NW_021440451.1:0-631 GCF_001605985.2 Dendrobium catenatum | reverse complement strand
ACTCGAAGGGCGCCTCCGGGGAGTAGACGTAGTTCGAGTTGACCGAACCACTATAAACCCTTGTGTTCTTATTTTAACTGCTTCTGCATTTATTTTCTTTCGCACTTATTTTTTATGGTGATTTGGTTTATGATAATCGTTCTTTTTGTTTAAAAATTTTTTTAAATACCAATTCAACCCCCCTCTTGGTTAGCCTCGTGCCAGTTCTATAGGGCTTAACATCCTTAACGAACTTTCAAGTGGTATTAGACCGGGATTCATAAAAACTAAGTTTGAAAACTTTTTGAATTTTGATCCATGGCTAACTTTGGGAATCGTAATACACCGAAAGGGTATTCTATTACCCGACAACTTTGTTTGATAATATCCCATTTGATTTTTAGAAAACTCGCATGTCTACGTTTTTACAATCTACTGATTACACACCTCTAACTGGTAAACTTAACAGCGTTATTGTTCCACTTCCTTTTACTTAATGGACTTTAGATGATAGAGATTTGGCTTAATTAAATGCAAAATGTCTTAATTGCTTTTTCTATGCTTTAAAATCAGAAGACTACATGCGTGTTTCAACTTGCAAAACTGGTAAAGAATTTTGGGATAAATTGTGTATCACTTATGAATGCACTAA
>NW_021440450.1:0-12506 GCF_001605985.2 Dendrobium catenatum | reverse complement strand
GAATGAGTGTTTATTTTATGTTTAAAAATGCACCACAAACAAAATATATTAAATCCTAATTACAAATGGTAGGGTTTTTGTTTTACCTTGGTAGAGCTAATCCGAAGAGATGTGAAAGTGCTCTATCTGCTCGTTGAAGTTGAAGAATAACCTATTTTAAGAGATGTGTGTTGAATACGTGCTTAGTTTGAAAAGAGAATGAATGATCACTTTTTCCTCTGATTTGTCATATTCTAATCTCACTCTTCCAAGGTAAGGCTATGATTGAGCGGGCTCACACTCTAGATTCTTTCCAAGTGGAAAGGAGCTAGAGTTTGGTTTGGTGGGTGGTTGGAAAACTTGGAATTGACCAATTAAGAGAAATTTGGTACTTTTGAGCATGTTCATAAGTCAACATTGTCAAGCCACCATGGATGGGCTATTAGGAGCTCCTAAGAGCTACTTACATAAATTTAAGTAGACTTGGGTGCATAGGTGTGGAATTTTGATTTGAGGAAAGTCCATGTGGTAGATTTAAATAACGAGTCAACTCACCATAAATTGATTCTTATTGAATTTCAGTGAAATTAATACTTGAAATTGAATGTATTTTAGAAGTTTTAGATTTGGCTAGATTTTGAATTAAATTTGGCTTTGATTTAGTTAAATTAATACAAAGATGAGGTTAACAAATTGACCCCTAATATGTGTAGTAGAACAAAATTATACTACACTTATTAGCGTTGACTACTTTGATAGATAATATTTGGATTTTAAGTTCCAACGAGAGGCAGCACCTAACTTTTGGTCCAAAGGATACCATTACTTATATTGAAGTGATAGATTTTGATTTGATTTTCCTATAGCTTTAAGGAGACAAAGCGTGGGGTCTCAAACCAAAGCATAAGATGGTAAAGAGGCGACTGAGCTATGAAGGGGATTTATACTTAATAGAAATATTTTGATTTTGAATTTTGAAGAGAGTTAGCACCTAACCATCTGTCTAACAGATGCCAATGGGGGACTTATACCTTATAGAAAAATTTTGATTTTTAATTTCAAGGAGAGGAAACACCTAACCTAAGGTCTAAATGATGCCAACAGGGGACATATATGTAAATGATTAATTTTGATTTTTAATTTATAAAGAGAAGCATCATCTAACCCCAAGTCTAAATGATTACAATGGTGGACTTATTCCTAATATAAAGATTTTAGTTTTCAATAACTATGCTAGATAGAAAACTTAGGGGCTCACATCTAACTAGGGTACCTAGCTAATGAAATAGTTTACCTAAATCTCTTGAATTTGGAAAAATCTATCTTACTATGATTTGATTTTGTTGTCATGATGGTGACATAAATGGCTTGCTCCAGCACTTGCAGATGATCATAAGGACAAGAAGCACATGGACTCATACCTGATCTTAGAGGATAAAAAAAAATTGATTTTTAACATTTTGATTTTAGATGACTAAATTTGATATAATTCGAAACTAAATTATTTTTTTTATTAATTTTAGATTCAATTTACATTAATCATGACATTTTTTAAGGAAATGTCTGTTAACCAAAAGCATTGGGTGATTTCCTTTAAATTCATTTAACTAGTAGGTGCTCCCATTAGACTATCTCCATAACAAAGGGTCCTTCTAACATTGGTTCAAACTTTCCACCAACTTTCTAATGGTCTAAGTAAGGCGGCCTTCAATGAAGCAAGATAAGGTCTCAAACTTGGAAGGTTCCAGGTTGCACTAACTAATTATGGACTTGAACCATTCGTGCTTTAAACAACTCAAAGTTTTGCTGAGCTTGGAGTTGATGAAATTTAAGGCCTTCAAGCTCTTCTAACTTGAGTTGTGCATTTCATTCAATTGTGATTAAATTTTTTGTGGTGATCTTCAATGAACGAATCTGTACTATCAAGGGGAGAATGACCTCAGACCTATACACAAGAGCGAATGGACTGGATTGTGTTGGGATCCTATAAGTGGTCTGGTAGGCCCACAAGGCTTCCACTAACCTCTAATCCCACTAATATTTTTTTTTTTTCATTTATGGTGTTTTTGTTGATTTGCACAAAATTTTTATTAATGGCCTCATGCAATCCATTAGCTAGTGGGTAATGGATTGTTGAATATCTCCAACCAATACAATGGAATCATGCAAAGTTATTGCTTTTTGTTTACTAGAACACATACCCATTATTAAATATAATTCTATGAGGCATGCTGAATCGATATACAATACAGTCATGAAAGAATTTCATAACATGGTGTGATGTTACCTAGAGTAGGGTAAATTGCTTCCTCCTACTTAGAGAAATAGGTCAATATGCTTAAAGACATCTATGCTCCATCCCTCAAAGGGCCACAAAACCATCAGGGGATGTAACTGTCGGGCAACTAATGTAAAACCTCAACATAAACTTGGCATTGATGAAAATATTTGTAATATTCATGCAATCATTAATCACAGAAGGCCAATAATATTCAAGTTTCTTTAATTTTCATTTTAATCTTAGAACCTAATTGATAAGCACATCATAGTATAGATTTTTTTGGGTTAAAACCCATGGAGGGGCCTACACGTTAATTAATAAAAATAATTACAAGGTCCTTAAGGGAGACCACCAACTCACTACTGCTCAAATGAGCTACAAAATAAAGAAAAAGAAAATATATTAGTCGATAGTATCCACTAAGCCAGAGTACAAGGTGAACTAGTAACATGCTACAGATGCTAAAGCCAGTCATCCAAAATAGAAAGATATAAATATGAAGTTGAGGCACATTATTTTTGCAATAAAACTTGATGATAACCATAAGTAATTCCACCTAAATTTCAAAGAGGATGCTGTTGCAAATCTATTTTCATGACTTATGTTTAGATGATTGACAAACACTATTGATTTTCTTGGACTACTTGTTTCTTCTAACTTTTTCAGGAATCGAAGATCGGACGAACAGACGAAGCCAGTTCAAGATTGCGTAGGTTTAGGGTTGAGTCATTCCGTACTTTATTTTTTCTCTTCTTGAGTCTATTTGTTATGGTCAAAGAGACTCATGCTAAGTAACCCTACACACACACACTTGAGACAATTAGAATTTCTGTTTTTACTCATATCGGCCAGCAAAATACATACATCGTCCTGGACGATCAGGTTTAAAACAGAAAGTCTAAATAATAATTCTTAATTAAGGCAGCCATCATTAATAGATCGGCCTGGACGATACGTGTATCGGCCAGGACGATAAGCTCAAAACAGAAAGAAGTTTCCACCATAGAAAATTAAGGTATATTGTATTTTTAAATCATCGGTCAGGATGATCATTGATCGGCCTGGACGATATTAACAATTATAAAATTATTCGTTCTTGATCAGGAAATCAAGGGAGTAATTTTAGGTTGATTGATACGATCTTATCGTCAGGACGATCTCGAGATTGGCGGACGATTCTATTTCAAAAACCTAGTTAACTTCAGGACGGATAATTTATTGCAGCTCGATAAACAGGGCGATGCTTAGGCGATTTTCTCCCTATTGAACTGTCGGTTCTAGGACGATCGTTTTCGATCAGCCAGTGACGTATTTGTGAGTATGGCTGGTATGATCTAATGCTAAATTTTTATAATTTTCTTTCTAGTTTGCATCACAGGGCTGAGTGCTTTTTTAGACTAGGCCGATTCTTATGAGTATTTTTGTGCTGATTCGGGCATCCTTGAATGCGATAGTACAATAATCGGACATTCCTGGACCGAATAAAGTCGAACGAACAACTTGCATTAATGAGCTTCTTTGAAGCTATTATTACTATTATTTAAGAGCTTTAGTTCAAAGCTTTTTGAAAGACTCCTTTTGGTCTGCTACCTTGACTGAGTGAGTTTGTACTTGTAGAGATAAGAGTAGAGAGAGGGAGGGAGAGACGCACGCTCTGGTTAAGAGAGGGGAGCTTTGTGAGGGATTCAAAGGGTTTGCTTAGGATTGCTCTGCTTCTTTTCGTATTTATAAGAGTTTCTCACTGCCCTTTTGCACCTCTCCCAACGTTTGAAGGGTCGGTAGTTAGGTAAGTGAGTTAGCTTTTTGGTTTAGTAGGTTTTCTGCTAGCCTTTAGGAGGAAGCTAATATGGAGATTATTGCTCTCTCTCGTCCCCAAATTGTCAAAAAGAGATGGCAAAAAAAGTAAGGGTTCTTGTAACACGCGCTGTTCGCTAGCCTGCTGGGGGCTACAAGCGAGAGCTAAGCGTCTTTTGTAGTGCAGATCATCCTCGCGCAGGGTAACCCCCTCCGCGCGGCAGTGGATCGTAGGTCGGTTGCCGACACCAGCTATCAACCTTTACTACTGTTCTTGTCTTCTTGCTTCCGCACTTTATCTCTCTCCGCATCTTTATTTTTGGGTGTGATCTCTTGGTTGTGTCTATTTTTTATTTCTTTTTGTGAAAGAACTTTCTTTAGAGATATACAATATTACCCAGCGAGCCAGTTTGGTGGCTTGGGCAGTTCTATGGGTTTACATCCCTGAAAACTTTCTATAGTGGTTATCTAGTAGTCGGTGATTCATAAAATGTAGTTTTTTTGAAAACTTTTTTTTTGAATTTTGTCCATTTGGTGATATTTGTTGGAATCGTTATCTATGAAGGTTTAATTCTAATGTTACGACGGCCATAATCAGTCACATAGATATGACCTAATAGGCGTTTGATTTCTGATAAACCCGGGTAAGTCAAATTCATTTAGTTTACAATCAATAAGTTATACCCGCGATGCTCAGAGTGCTCTATCAAAGAGGTATAATATATACTAACAATCTCTCAGTCGCACTAAACTCGCGTGCTCTCAACAAACTGTCGGAGAAAGTTGCTTTTAGCTGGGGGAAGTGGGCTTTTCGGATGAAGTTGTATTTATTTCATCTCAAGTATAATGCAAATGTTTGATATACTATTTATTTTTTTTGTTGACATTTTTATAAATAGATCTCGAGGCATTTTTATAATTTGCGTGTACTCCACTTGCATATGGTACAGGGAGAATTTTGGGATAAAATATATGCATAACTAGTGAAGGTTTAATTGATGCGTTAACAACAATCATAGTTGAACATTGCCTTACATGTAGAATTTTTTGATAAAGATGTACATTTCTATGATCAATTTCTGACATGTATATTCTTAGGTTTTACTTATTATTCTTTTTGTAAAGATATGCACTTTTGGAATGAGACTTTACACCAAACTATGAAAAAGTATAACCAGATTTTGTCGATGCTTGGCGTTGCAATAATAGAGGAAGAACAAGGAAAAGGGGACCTCGCCGGCGAAAGTTCAACATTATATCTAATTAGATTTGACACTTACTTCTTTGTAACTTACTTGGCTCACTAATTAGCTTAGAGCAATGAGAGGTGAAAAATATCAAAGAAATTCTTTGTTATTGTTGGTGATGAAATGAATGGATAAAACAATTGCACAAAATGGGGCGCACGAGGGTCAGATTGCTGAAGAAACTAATCTTTCCCTGGGTCTAGAAAGCGTATGAAATTTGTATTCTATTTTCACAAGGCAATTCAAAAGCTTTTCTAAGTTGAGAAACAAAAACATCTATCAAATTGGAGAAAGGTAGGATCATAAACATGTTAGACATTTGGTTATATTTTGATGTTGTTTGTTTTGAATGGCAGAGTCTTTGGATCATCTCCGGGTTGAGTGAGGCCGATTGTCCTAAAGGTTTCACTAAGTATCTATCAAGCCGAAAAGGATAAAAGGTGAGGATGAAACCTTAGTCTTAGAACAGGAGATTGATGTAGAGTATTTAAACCCAAAAAGAACCGCCGTTCTTGGTGGCAGAAATCTTGGTTACTGATTCCTTGAGACTGAACTAGTAGGATGAGAACTTAATCAATGTGTTAATGGGGGATAGATAATCAAATCTTGAGCAAAGTGGGATCAAGAGAAGAAGAGATATGTAAATCAACCTATGAATAATTATTTGAGATTTGGTGAGAAAATAATACAGTCAAAAAAAAAATACTCAAGAAAATCATGCAAAGCCTAAAATTAGACTTGAATATTTACAAAAGAGCATGGAGCTCTCTACCCCTCAGAGATCAGTCGATGCAAAACATTACTAGAATTAGATATTTATACCATAACATGCTCTTCCTTGATTAATTTTATGATTTAACAAAAGCATTTGGAGTAATGATGAATGTGATTTAAAAGTTTCACACACCTACTTAATTTTGATCTTAATGAAATCTAAGAGAGTTGAGATAAAATTTGAGGATTGAGAATGTGCTTAAAGAACTACTTGGGATTCAAATATTAATTTTGATAAACTAGTTAAACAACAATTGGGATTGAATTATTTTGATTTCTAAGTCAAGCTAAACCTTAGGTTAAGTAGTGCATTTATTTATTCATCAAACCATTCCTAGAGCACCTTATTACACGTGGAGTTACTGACTGTTTTATGTGGCATGCTAGGATCAGATCAATTCCTACTACAAGGAACACGTTGCGAAGTTCACATCCTCCGTTGTTCAACTTTTTTTCAATTGGTGTAAGGAAAGACTAAAAGGATGCTATTGATTCAAACATACATATTTGCATTGCACTTTACTTGTTTCTAAGAAGGGGCGGAACTTATATTGGGTTCCTAAATCTGCTGTTTAATGTGATCCTTCCTTGTTTTGCAGGAGTGTTCTCGTATATCAATCAAAGACACATATTGAGTGGGGAGCATAGGTTAGCTGAGAAATTAGAATAAGGAATGTTAGATCATTAATTTGCGTTAAACCCTTTGCTTAGGGTGTCAAAATTCTTTTGAAATTGTGTTTTGTTGTTAGGGTGTCGCTCTTTTCTTTGTGTTTTTGTGTTGTTGTTTTTTATTCCGTGATAATTTTTGTTTTGCGCACGATTGTTATTAAAAATTGGATTATATGTTAGAATGTGTATCACAAAATATATTCGAGAGATTTTGTAGTATAAAATTAAACGACTCTGTGTTTAGCTTTTCTAAGGATAAGTTTGATATAGTGAGAGAAAGAACAAGTTTGTAAATAAATGGTTTTATAAACCTGCATTCTGAACCAAATATGGCTTTTTAGTGGTTATAGCACCTTTAGAAATTCACTATACTCAAAAAACAACAAATAATTGTCTAGTTCATTTTAATACCCATAGGATATATATAATGAAAAACCAAAAATTCATTCTATCTTGCCTAATAATATTGGCTATGTCGTTATTATTCTATAATTATTTCTCATAGCTCTTTAATATTTTGATGTTTATTTATAAATTTGTCTTATTGCTTTTTATCACAATGTTTTTTTATTTTTTATTTTTTTTGTGTACCTCTGTTCTCTTTTTTTTAATTTTTTTGCCCTATGTTGTAGAGAGTCTGCTAATCTCTAATTTTGGAAGGATATTTACTTGGCCAAATGTAAGAATTCTTTTAAAAAATTTAGTATGGGGTTTATGAAGAGTTCTTTTGCTTGTGCATAATAATTTAAATTTGAAATTGAGGCCATATGACGCAAATTTGAAATAAAGATTTTTATATATCTACATATTGTGTATAAAAATCTAAAAGCTGTCTCAATGGCAATTAATTCTGATATTTCATGTAGTGTTCATAAGATGTATTCCACTAATATAGTAGCTTATTTCTTTCTTTTTGAAAACTTTTAAAACTTAGATATATCATGTGTACTATTTGATGTATTCATTAGGCTGAATTTCTATTTCTTCTGATTTGAGGAAAGTATTCTGGCTTGTTTTTTTAATTTATGAGAGTTATTTCTTTTGTAAAAAGATTTGATTGATCTTAATTTTATTGCTCAATTAAGGTTTATTCGTTGAGTTAAGGAAGCATTGTATGTATTTTCCACAAGAAAATTTATACATAGAAGACGATTGATTTATTGGTTAAAGATTCAGATATTTTAACCATATTGATCTGGATTTAGGTATTTTGGCTAAAACTGCACGCTTGAATTCCCCTACTTTGAGTGGCGACACTAAACTAAAAGTTATAATTTTTCTTTAGAATTTTCTCATATTATGCTTTTTCCAATAAAAACAAAAAAATTAAGGAAAATTTAAAAATTTAAAATAATTTATTTTTTTTGTTATTTTCTTGTTTTTTGCTTTGCTATTATTGTGTTTTTGGGTCTTATTTTTGTTTTATTTTGTTTTGAGGGCTTTGAGTAATGACAGACCATCCCTCTCTTTATGTTTGAATTCTAGTAACAGATAATGTCTGGTCAGATAACTTTTCGTAATGGACGATAGGGCAATTCTTTCATTAATACATTGCCTGCTGACTCCTTCGGTGTTCTGTGCTTTCTCCTTGTACCTATTGTTCTGGACGACCTCCAATATATCCTCTGGATGATTTCTGATTGACTCTGTTGCAATATGTGATAGCTCCGCTGGCGACTAGACATATTTCATCTGCGCCGATCATTTTATGTGCATCGTCATGGTATGAATAGTCTGGTGGCCCTGGCGATCCAACGTGTCACACGTTTTTTGTTTAATCCCTTTAATCAGCCCGAACGATCTTATTTGACATCCATCCTGGCGACCCTGCACCTGTTTTCGTCCCTGGACGATACCACATGGCATCACATTTAAAGATGTTTTAACTTCGGTCCGGTACGAGTCATTATTTATGCCATCGCTCCTGGACGATATTCATCTATTCGGCTCTGACGATCTGCTTTTTTTTTCAATGGTCGGTTCGGCATTGACTCCTCGGGACGATCGCTGTGTCATGTCCTGGCTGATAATCCATGATCGTCCATGAGCATTAGACATTCTTTTTGACATTTCGGTCTTGTATCGCAATTATTGAGCATATCGAACGTGGGACGGAGTTTTGCGATCGGGATTTAAGGTTCAGGAAGATATGGCGTTTCTTTAATTCTAGTGATTCAGCCATGGTTTTTCACTTCGATCTCCTTCTCTCTTATGTTTTTGCTATTTAAATCCTTGTATGGCTGGTGAGAAAGAGTTTGACAAACTTCTGGAGTTCTTCGAGGGCTAGGATTGACGCTCCATTTTTTAGGGAATGCATAAGAGAAGCCGCACCATCGTTATTTTTCTTTTAAGAGTGTGTGATATTCGTGGATCACCAAGAATCATATATCCTAAATACCCACTCTCATACTCTTTCCGGTATCCCCAAGGAATCTTTTCGCTCAGACAAAAACTACATAGTATAATAAACATATAACAAGAGTCCATACATTTGCATTTCCCCTTTATATATATCCGAGTTTCTCGTAGAATCTGTGCAAAATTTTCAAAAAGGTTTTTACATTCCCCTTAGCTATTTTACTTAGCATAATGACATCCTTACCTGTGAAATAGAATGCATCTTTTTTTTCTGTCGAAATTTACATATAGTTTGACTGTGTTTGAATTCTCTTTTACAGTCTTATCCTACTTCTACCTGGGAAATCCTGCACTATCTCTTCGATCTTCTGACTTTGACTGTCAACTGGCGATTCACCGTTCCTTGCAGACCAACCTTATGGACTTTTTCATTTGGAGAGACTAGTTTTAAGTCACGATAGCACGGACATCCAACATGCGTCTCTTTGGGAGAATTAAAAGCAACACTCACTAAATTGCCAAAATGTCTCGGGGACAAACAAATCAACACATCACCCTGCTACTTCCATCAACTACTATATTCTTCACAAATGGCTCACATGAGATTGGGATATACTGACGGGGGTACGGAGACTTAATTTTTTGATATTTCTCGATCACTTAAACACAATTATGATCCAGGTTCATTAGGATGTAATAATCCCTATATCTAGCTCTTAGGCTACATATAGTGCCTATGTCTGTGGAATAACCATTAAATTTTACCAATCGTGTGGCAGTGGATTCATCTTATATTTATCCTAACCGAAACTCCACTCCCTTCTACTCCACACAGTTCCCCTTCAGTTGAAACCTTGCAGTAGTGGGTGTTTCGTCTCCACCTTGGGGATGAGGTACCTAATCGAGGGAGCTAGGAGAGGAGGAGGCTCGCTCCTGCTCCATCTACTAGACCCATTTCCCTCTACACGAGCAACTATCACAACTTGTTCGGTTGATTAGTTTGTATTAGAGAGGGTTTGTATCAATGGTGAGGACTAACCGCTTTGATCTTACGTTGCTAGGAGTGGCATTATTCAGGGTGCAGCAAACTTCTATAGGACATTTTGCCCGTCTACGAGCAGGCACCGTACTTGAGGATTTAGCCTACACGATTATGACAGTTAACCAATTACTCAAGTAGGACGCCATGACCAGGCACTCGCCTGGTTTCAACGCTCAGTTTACTCCAGCTTGCCAGCTACTTTCAGCAGCCAACCTAATCCACACTCACCGCTCTTGATGTATTAGGGTTCTCATTTTTACATAGTATGTTGTTTTTGGTTTGATTATTACTATAGCTTGTTCTTTTTGTCTATTTTAGTTCATTTGTGATGTTTTTTTTCTTCTTTCTTGTGTGTCTGGACCCTCTTTTTTGTGATGACAATATATAGTGGGGTAGTTGGATGTGGTAGGAAAAAGGGTTATGTGCTTGTAAACTTTAAAATTCTTATGACTATTTTTCCTATTGTGTTTTGCCATCATCAAAAGGGGGAGTTGTTACAATCACTTTTGCATGGACTTATGTTTTTGAATGATTGACAATCATTATTGATTTTCTCTTTGGACTATTGTTTCTTGTCTATTACTTTTTCGCGGAATCGAAGATCGAGAACAGACGGAGCAGTAGATTGCGTAGGTTTAGGGTTGAGTCAATACTGTACTTTATTATTTTATCTACACTCTTGGAGATTTGTTTGTATATTAAGTACCAAAAATGAGACTGATGCTGAAAGATAACTCTACCAACAACGACATCTTGAGATAATTAGAATTTAATTCTATATTATTTATCACTTAATAAAATAACAGCCAGGTTATCGATACCTACCAATAATCGGTTTTTTCCTATTTTAAGAGGACAAACGAAAGAAACAGGATCAGGATTTTAAAGAAAGAGAAAAAGTACTAAATAGAGGGGATATACTAATTAATGGCATAGTTCTGTCCTTTTAATAGCATCGGGTCCTTTTTCATTGGGATCGCATACTCTCGTCACCTCCGGACCAGGAACGATAAGCTCAAAAAATAAGAAAGAAAAGTTAGCCACGCTTTATAGACATATCCCTAAGCGTATAATGTGTAATTATAAAAATAAATGATGAGGTAGAGACGATCTCTTTTCTCGACTACGGCTTTCTGGATGGATTATTACAAAAGATTTAATGCCTTAATTGAATCAAGAAAAAGTGAATCAAGGGATTATAAAGGAAATGAAATGATTATGATTTCAAATCATCTGCCTTGAGAACCCGTCTTAAAAACAGGAATCGGCCACAGAGAATGATCTATTCGAAAAAAACACTATAGTTACTTAGAACGATAAGGATAAAAAAAGAAACACAAGACTCGAAAAATAAAGGAGACGTATAGGGCGTCATGTTTTTGACGTGATTTTTCCCTGATATTTGAATTGATGTTTGAAAGAAAAAGAATTGTTAGGATACATGATGATGAGTAATGATTGTCCTGGTAATGATCTAAGTCCTAATTTTTAAACTGTCGTAACAAAGAGTTAACTGCTCCGAAGGAGCGAATGACTCTGGCGATTTCTTGAGATTTGTGTGATACGAAACAAAGGAAAACCGAATGTCAAATCAGAACTGGACGTAAGTCGGCAAAAAATAAATGCCAATATAATGAGATTCTTTTGAAAGATTCGTTTCGTATTGAGAGGCTCTTATTCAACATTTTGAACAGGTTTGGCTGTTCTTGACCTGAGAAGGCCTTACCGGAAGAGAAAGAGAGAGAGGGAGGAGAGCAGGATCTGTGAGGGGGAGCTTGTGAGGGGATTAACAGGGTTGCCTTCAGGATCGTCTGACTTTTGAATCACTTGACAGAATCATAAAGTTTTCGTACGTAGAAAGAGGATACACGGTAGAGGTAAAAGTGAGTTAGTTAATAATTTGTTGTATTGGTCTTTCGTGCCAGACTTCAGAAGGAAAGAAAAAAGGAGAATAGGTTCTTTTGCCTTCGGTTGTGGTTTGGCAGGATATGGAGGTTTTGTTGAAAGTGCTTCTCTCGCTAGTATGGTTAAAGGTGAGTCATCTTTTAATTATATGGTGCATATACTCAGGAAGGGTGGGCATAGAGAGAGTAGGAAGTAGGTCGAAGTGACCGAGAAACAAACTATAAATAGGTATGTGTTCTGTGTTTTTGCTTTTTTGCACTTTAATTTCAATATTATTTTTTTGTTTGTGAATTTTGGTTTATTGCGATTTTTATTCTTTGTGAAAAGAATTCGTATTAAATACAATTCAGCCCTTTGGTTAGGCTTGGGTCAAGTTCTATGGGAAGATAAACTCACTCTATATAAAGAGTTTTAAGATGCCGTACAAAAAAGAAGACGGTGAGTACAGAAAAAAAAG
>NW_021440449.1:0-392 GCF_001605985.2 Dendrobium catenatum | reverse complement strand
GACTCATTGAGACAGCCATTAATTCCCCTTCGTATAAAAGATTTTGTTGAATTAGTGGAAAGTGTCATATTACTAGAGAATGATATAGAAGTGGTGAAACAGAAATGGGAGAATGATGGTAGAAAAAGACATTGATCACAGAGGTGGATCATCCAAAAAGCAGAAGTTCAATCAGAATCAACCACAACAGTTTATAAGATTACCTATACTACCAGTTTGTACAACCTGTGGGAAAGCTCATCCAGGAAAATGTTTGATGAATTCAAGAAAGTGTTATTTGTGTGGAGAATCAGGTTATATCAAGAGGAATTGTCCAAAGAATGTTCAAAGAGACAAAAGTTAGAGGCAGTCAGAGGTTGGATCAGTTCAGAGGTGCCAGGCCACAGATGCAT
>NW_021440448.1:0-332 GCF_001605985.2 Dendrobium catenatum | reverse complement strand
CAGGGTTCGAACCAATAAACAAATATACGATTGTGGCGACCGTCATATTTGTCTTAATACATTCATATTAGGCTTTTAAGGCCTATAACAATATGAATTCACTAATAAGAGCATAAAGCCTACGAAACCCGATCCTCTGTCGACAGTCCGATAGAGTTGACAAGGTTCAATCCATAAATAGAAATGACCCCGAACACCTCGATGATGGCCGTATTGATTGGTTATCTCAACCGGAGGGGTTCACAAATACTTTAAAATTCTGAAAACTCTACAAAATCCAAAAAATCTCAAAATTCCAAAGTCCAAAAATATTTAAAATGAAATAAATCCAT
>NW_021440447.1:0-270 GCF_001605985.2 Dendrobium catenatum | reverse complement strand
AAAGGAGAGAGAGAGAGAGAGAGAGAGAGAGAGAGAGGGAGAGAGGGAGAGAGAGAGAGAATCTTGTAAGGAGGAGCTTGTGAGGGGGTTCACAAGGGTTGTTCCAAGTATTATTCAACTTCTTTTTCCTTAGAGTCTCTTGTCCTTGGAAGGGTTGGGAGAGGTAAGTTTTAGCAAGTGATTATGGTTCTCTACCTGCTTCAGGAGGAAGCAAAAGGAGTTGGGTTCTCTGCCTTACCGGTGTGGCAAAAAGGAGGTGTTTTTGTGAGG
>NW_021440446.1:0-433 GCF_001605985.2 Dendrobium catenatum | reverse complement strand
TTCCCTTAGAGATAGATTAAAGTTTGAAATTCAAGAAATTCAAAAAGAAGAAGATGAGGGTTGGATTTCTTTTGAAAAACTTCAGATTTTGAGATCTAAAATCAATGATCTCAATATCACTTTAGCTAGACTTAACACTTAGTGGAGACAAAGAGCTAAAGTGAAATGGATGGATGAAGGTGATTGTAATTCTTCCTTTTTTACATGCATTTTCCAATGCTAGAACGAACTCCAATTGGATTAATCATATCAAGACTAAGGAGGGGATTATCTTTGAAGATGTGAATGTTATCCAGAACACTTTTTTCGGAATTTTACAAGCTAAAGTGGAAGTATAGGGAATGTTCACTGGAGAATTGGCCGAACACAACAAGGACCATTGGCAATCTGGACATCAATTTTCTCATGGCAGATTTCACTAAAGAAGAACTTA
>NW_021440445.1:0-266 GCF_001605985.2 Dendrobium catenatum | reverse complement strand
ATTTGCTCGGTATTTCTCATTTTTTGGCGTGATTTGGCCTCCGACCGGACGTTCCTCTACTTGAGGAACATCCGATCGGAGGACGTAATAATTGTTCCATTCGAAGGAGCATTATACTTGGTTACTATGTTGGCCAATAGATGAAGATAGCGTGCTTTCAAGCCACTGGCAGGAATCAGATAAGAATCAAGAGACAGAAGCAACAATTGGAGCGGGCAATAGATCGTAAGATTGGCAAATGACCGACGAACGTTCAGACCGGACGG
>NW_021440444.1:0-303 GCF_001605985.2 Dendrobium catenatum | reverse complement strand
TCTCCGGCGTCGAAAATGCTGACGATGTCCTCATCAGGGCAACTGCCCCCCCTGGAACCTAAATGGTTCCGCCCTTGACCACCGATTTGGCTCAATGATTATCACTATGATGATGGGTAGGGTGCCTTCATGCGTGGATAAATAATTGGTTAACATAATCATATATATCTTGTTAGTTTCTTTTACTGTTCAAGTGTTTTAAGATCATTGGCTAAACAGTTCGATGTAGTTAGAGATCAAAGGACACTTGTTCACATTTGCTACTTTGATTTTGACAGGAAACACTTGTAGATCTCAAGTATT
>NW_021440443.1:0-331 GCF_001605985.2 Dendrobium catenatum | reverse complement strand
TAAGAATTTTAATTAAACATATTTTAAAAGTTAATTGTTTACTACCTTTGTTTCACACCGAGGCCGTGAAGTTTATTTCACCTTCTTTGGGGCTAAGCTAATAGCCTCGTAGGCTTGGGTTTCCTAGTAGCAATCGGGGTTGATTAAGTTGATTTAAATTGGTTGGAATTAAAAGAGTGGCTTGATATTAAAAGGAGTTAGTTACTTATTTTAATAGATTAGTTGAGAATTTTATTATCCTATTAAGAAAATTCTGGAGTTTGAAAGTGTTAATGGGTTTTGAAAGATTATCCAGATGTGTTAACTAAGGGGTCAAAACTTGACTTTTAAA
>NW_021440442.1:0-219 GCF_001605985.2 Dendrobium catenatum | reverse complement strand
GATGGAGGTTTGAAAGCAACAAAGGTTAGACGAATTGAAGTCAGCAGATGATGAAGTTGAAGGGGCTGTTGTACGATGATGGCATAAGATATTATAGTAGATAGGCAACTGTGGTTGAAGGGACTATAAACGGGCAACAAAGGTTAGAGGTAGGGGGTGTCAATATTTAACATGACACGAAAACCCAACCCAAATTTGACTCAAAATTTTCAGGTTAGA
>NW_021440441.1:0-505 GCF_001605985.2 Dendrobium catenatum | reverse complement strand
TTAGCAATTTTTTGGTTGAAAACGGGTCATTCGGGTCTGGTCGGGTTGACCCGGACCCGAAGCGGGTCGGGTTCGGGTCAAGGAAACCGACCTGGGTTGACCCGAATAGTGCCGGGTCAGCTTCGGGTTCGACCCGAACCCGACCCGTGACCCGAAATTGACACCCCTAATTATTAAGATTAAGATTACGTTTGACACGACTTTCTTACTGCTTCTAAAGCAGCTTTCAGTATAAAGTTTTTAATTTTTATACTTTAAGATTGTTTTAAGAAGCAATAAGAAAGCCGTTCCAAACGAAGCCTAAATTAGTTTATGTTCGTATTTGGAGAATTAATTTTTCTATTGTGACTTAGGAATTGTTTGGGACAATTTTTTTTTAGCTTTTTAAAATAAAGTTTTAGTACAAAAATTAAAATAAAAAAGCCTAATCAAACGAATCTTTTTTGGGGCTGATTTTTTAATGTTTCTAAAGCAATTTTTTAATACAAAAATTAATTTGTTTGCC
>NW_021440440.1:0-225 GCF_001605985.2 Dendrobium catenatum | reverse complement strand
TGTATAAATGTTATTTTGATCTTCTTGGGTGAGCATCATTCTGAAATGATATATGAATAGTTTTCAACCTTAGATTGCAAATGTTTTAAGATAGTATTAGACCGGTCCACTGGACCGGTCCAACCGGTCCAGGCGAGACCGGTTCGGGGGCGAAGTCGCAAAACAGGCGGAGTTTCCGCCAGAGCGACCGACCGACCGCTCATATAGAGCGTTTTAGGAAGGATT
>NW_021440439.1:0-1457 GCF_001605985.2 Dendrobium catenatum | reverse complement strand
GGTCTTAGTGACCTCATACAAAAATGAGGTCAACAATAGCTTGACTATAATTGATGCTAGCTTTGATGACTTCACAATAGGAATTGGTGGCATACTATTATAATCATGTCCTTTTCTAGACCCAACTAGAATAATCTTCTCTATCTTTATAGATGGGAGGGGAGGCACCTAATGGAAGTCATCCATTAGTAAAGACGTGACTGTTGCCTTATATATTCTTTCTTCCGTCTCACAGGCTGAGGTGTAAAGAACCTTACTTAGGTTTTCTCTTCCTTTATGACCACTTCCTCAAGCTTATGTAAAATCACACCATTTAGGTGTTTCATGTATTATTCCTTAGGTTCAACAGCCTAAGCAACACAGGTGTAGATGATGTTGAAAGTCTAAAATGTACTAAGAAGGGGGTAAATTAGATTTTTAAAATATTCTTTAATGAAAAGAAAAATCTTTTTATAACTTGATGCATAAGCAAATTACATTCATAATAAAAGATAAATTATCAATTTATCCCAGGCAGCTAATCTCAACAAAAATAATAAAGGAAAGAACACATCAATTTTAAAGTAGTTTTGTCAAACCTTGACCTACGTCCACTCCCCGAAGGCACCTTTTGAGTATTGTATTAAACTTTTAGTGTCTCTCCTTCATCCCCCATCGCTAGAAAGAGAAGCCCTTATAAAATCACTTTCACCATCCCCGATGTGGCGGAGGAGCCGGGTCTGTTGCAAATCTATTTTCATGACTTATGTTTTGATGATTGGCAAACACTATTGATTCGCTTGGACTGCCTGTTATTTCTAACTTTTCAGGAATCAAAGATCGGATGAACAAACGAAGCCAGTTCAAGATTGCGTAGGTTAGGGTTGAGTCAGTCTGTAATTTATTTTTCTCTTCTTGAGTCTATCTGTAATGTTCAAAGAGACTGATGCTAAGTAACCCTACACACACACACTTGAGAGACTTAAAAATTCTATTTTTACTTAAATCGGCCAGGACGATATTTACATCATCCTGGACGATCTGGCTTAAAACAAAAATTCTAATCATGGATTCTTAATTAAGGTAGCCGCCATTAATAGATCAGCCTGGACGATACGTGTATCAGCCAGGACGATGAGCTCAAAACAGAAAGAAATTGCCGCCATAAACAATTAAGGTATTCTGTATTTTTAGTAATCGGCCAGGACAATCTTGGATTAACCTGGACGATATTTTACAATTATGCCTTAAGTGATAAGACAAATTAAGGAAGTAATTAAGGATGATTGATACGATTATATCGTCCTGGACGACCTCAGGATCGGCCGGGCTGATCTGTTCAAAAACCTTAGTTACATCTGGCGATAAATATCAGACAACTTGAATTCACGGTGATGCTCTGGACGATTTTCCTCTAATTTGAATTGATCGGCCTGGACGATCGTGAGATCAGTGTGGACGATCAAGCCAATTTTAAA
>NW_021440438.1:0-299 GCF_001605985.2 Dendrobium catenatum | reverse complement strand
ATAAAATAAGTGAACAATGACAACATCATCAAGCCTTGGTCCCACTATGTGGGGAGGATTCAAGTCATGATTATTCGATAAATTTTATGCTAGCTGCCGACTACCTAAGCAACCCTCTATTTTTTTCATCAAGGACTTGGGACCTAGCAAT
This sequence comes from Dendrobium catenatum, assembly GCF_001605985.2. Taxonomy (NCBI): domain Eukaryota; kingdom Viridiplantae; phylum Streptophyta; class Magnoliopsida; order Asparagales; family Orchidaceae; genus Dendrobium; species Dendrobium catenatum. The sequence goes on along the minus strand of NW_021440438.1, from coordinate 148 downwards.
GACAGTGTTTAAACAAAATAAGTGAAAAATTAAAATTATTATTATTCTTAAATAATTTTATGTACAAATAGCCAAATCAAACTTTTAGATTTCATTTGTGACAGTTTTCTTACTATTTTTATAATACACTTTTAGTTTTTTTTTTTTA
>NW_021440437.1:0-542 GCF_001605985.2 Dendrobium catenatum | reverse complement strand
CGCACATCTTTTTTATCCCTTCAGCTTTCTCAATTAGTTTTTTAGTCTCTCGTTTTGGGACATTTAAAACAATTTTTTTTGTAAAAATTTTACTTTTTTTAAAAAAATTGTATTAAAAAGATGTTTTATAAAACAATACAAAAATTAGCCACGATTTTTATTTAGCTATTGTTTTTTAACGTTAAAAATTTACCTTTTTCATAATATTTTTTTTCACCCTTTGGGTTGTGGCTTTGGATTACTATTTGCCACAACCCGAAGGCCCTCTCGTCATCTCCATATTCTACTACTCGCCATCGCTAGTCGCCGTCACAATGAAGTACCCCATTCACCTCACACCGGTGGTCATTGTATTTACCGGCCATTGTATTTTAATGCATTTGAAACGAATAAAAAAATAAAATAAATTTTTTATTTGTGCCTTTTTAAAAGTAGATAAATCTTCCACTTTTTTTGTGATGGAATTCCTATTTGAGCAAATAGAGCTTCATATTCACATAGTAAAGTGCTATTTTGTGAGAGTTTTAAGGTGACTTCTCAAT
>NW_021440436.1:0-257 GCF_001605985.2 Dendrobium catenatum | reverse complement strand
AAATGGAGGAAATAAACTTAATCAAACGAGGCCTTAGCTTTAGTTAATCTAGGAAAGTATTTGAAGTTCAAATTTAAATTTCAAATTGAGTTAATTTATTTACCAAATTACTTAGGCTAATTTAGGTAGGTAGTAATAATGATTGAAATCATCATCTATTGGGAGAATGGGAGGGTTAATATGGATACTAATATAAGCACTCGAGCATGAATCAAAAGAATTTTTGGAATACTTTGTGGTCTTTAACCTCAAGCAGC
>NW_021440435.1:0-1376 GCF_001605985.2 Dendrobium catenatum | reverse complement strand
TATATATAAGTATTTTATTTAAAATAATAATTATCATATTATTATTTTTTATCTTTTGACCTCCTATTTGCTCATTTTATTATTGTTTGTGCAGATATTGATTTTTTTTTTTGAGTAATTGCCTCACGCGTAGGTGAATTTTGACATTCCCATGTGTCGATTTTGATTTTTGCCTCATTGATTTTTTGGTCATTTGTGTGTCTCGATTTTGATTTTTTCCTTGCATGTGAGCGAATGACTTTTTTGTTGTGCAATGGATTTGAAGACTTGTGGGCACTTCTTGTGTATTTTTAGCATTCTTGATGTATCAACACAATCCGTTTTGTGAAAATTGTCGATGGTTGAGCAAATTTTTAATGTATGTAATGCATTTCAAAGTGGATTTGCATGATATCGTGTTGGTTGTCCGCCATTTTTTATCATTATTGTTCTATTAATGTCAACATTGAATAATAAATTCTTACAGTTCAATAATAAAATAGAAATCTTAACATCACAGGCTGATAAATACTCAACTTAGATCATAGTGAATGACTAGGCTAATCTGGTAGTTGACCATGTTCCTAGTGGATTTGCATGATGCATTAGAGGAGGAAGATAAGAGCAGTATACGAGTTTCTCCGGAGCAGAACCTTCCAAAAACTAGAAGTTGTTTACTTCGAGCAATAGGAAGCTTATGCTCCCAGAGAATCTTTTTTTTTTCATTCTTACTTATTATGGTAACCAGATTGGCCAGCATAGCCATAAGAAAGACCAAGGTGCGTAGCAAAGAAAAAGAAGAAAGAGAAAAAAAGAAAGAGGTTTTTTCTAAAAGATCAAAGTTGTAGCCCTTCTCATAAATCTTCTCAACAATCAACAAAGAAAAAAAAGGAAGGCATATCGCTTCAACCTTCATCAAGCTTCTCTCTTTCTTTTATGGAATTTCCATCATCTCAGCATATCTCCTCATCAGGAGCAGCACCATAGAATTACCAGCTAGCTACTTCTTTTTCTGTTCCGGCAGACATTCTTCAGCAGATCATGACTGCTCTAAACATCCAGAATATCTTGTTTGACTGGGGAGACTAAAGTAAAGATATCTTAACATCACAGGTCGATAAATACTCAACTTAGATCATAGTGAATGACTAGGCTAATCTGGTAGTTGACCTTGTTATAAATTTCTTGAATAAGCCTTGGCTCAATTCTTCACTAATCGAAATACCACAGTAAGGAGCCACATGTTTGTTGAGGACATTGTAGTGTGTAACAAACATAAACTAAGCTATGCCGTGTTAAGGCATGGGAACAAGTTGCATATGGATTTAGGTCATATAAAGATTATGATTGGATAACTCGAGGTCAAGTAGGCCCACCAGTACTTTTTTGGTTCACCA
>NW_021440434.1:0-1256 GCF_001605985.2 Dendrobium catenatum | reverse complement strand
GGAGCATCATCTTTGCTCCTTATGATATTTCAAATCTTGTGGCTAGGTGCACTTGAAGGATTGAAGTTGCATGTTAATTTTTTTTGTCAATAACATATAATATATCAAATTACAATAAACTTAACAGCATAAATTGAACTTATGAATAGCCCTCGAGCTCAATGTATTGACGTTTATCTATTGCAACTGTAGGATCCCTAGCACCAACCTCTACTAGTCTAGATGGTCCACCTTATTCTGGCTACAATGGATATGAGTAATAATATGTGGGTGGGGGTAAGGAGGGTAACGGACGGTGGATGGACCAGGTTTTGATACTGGTGGGGGGTAATATAGATAGAATGGAGAAGCATGTGCCTGATTTGGAGAGGGAAATTGAGGACTCATTGACGGAGAAGAGAAGTACCCAAGAAAGGGTGGTGGTATAACAATAGGTGGATCTGACTGACCCTAACACTGCTCACTAGGGGACTGTTGCTGACTCCTAGGTGGTGGTGGTGATGGTATAACTGGTGGAACTAACCTCTACCCCTCACTTTCATTAGGCTGTCTAGGTCTGTTAATTCCAACACTCAATTTTTTTCAAGAAAACTTTGAGGTGAAGGATCTATGAGGAGTATCGTCACCTGAAGCCATATTCATTAAAAAAAGTAATTAGTAAAGCATTGTAATATATAAAAAACATAAATAATGATAGAATTACATAATACAAAATAATGAATTATAAAAATAAAGAATTACAGAATAAATAATAATGATTAACATTCAAAATAGATTTGATTAGAGAAATTACAAGAAAGATATGTTTCAAAAAAATACAATTCTATAAGTACAAAAACTACTCAAAAATATTACAAAAATTATAATTATATAATTCTAAGTTATAAAAATTACAATTCTAAATTACAAAAACTATTTAGAATCAGAAATATTTTCATTGCTCTCCAGGGTATCTTCATTTTTATCCTCGTTCTGACTTGATAAGCTAGTTGAACTGTTCACATCTTTTAAAGATATTTCAATACTAGGGGTTGTAGTTGGCATCTCCTCAGTTTTAATAGGCTTATAACTTTAAATCTTATCTTCTTGATGTGCACTTGCTACAACATATTATTGATCAATTATCCCTTGTGTTTTTATTTTTATAACAGCTAGTCAATCTTATTTATCCCTACGACTATTGGAATATTTGCCAAAATAAACTTGAACAGCTTGACTTGCTAACACAAATGGATCAAACTTCTTATATATTCTAC
>NW_021440433.1:0-222 GCF_001605985.2 Dendrobium catenatum | reverse complement strand
AGAGTAGATGAGAAAGTAGTTATACTTAGTTCTATAGCTATCCCAAACCATTTGAGTTTGAAATAAACCAGATGAAGACAGAGAAAATATAATTTTATCCTTGCAGGTCAAATCTAAGGGAATCAACATAATCATGTCAACAACAAATGAAGGAATGAACTCCAAAAGTTTAATAACATTCCAATAACCATTATCAATAAAATTAGAAACCTTGGTAGTCGC
>NW_021440432.1:0-257 GCF_001605985.2 Dendrobium catenatum | reverse complement strand
GAAATTCAAGCATGGAATTGTTCATTAATATTTTGCACTTAGTTCAGTATATATTATTTATGTGTTTATATTATTTATGTTCATGTATATATTAGAGTAGTATAAGTTGTCTTTCTGATAAATTATTTTGAGATAAATATAATATATTTTTTTATTGGTTACTCATTTTATAATTATCTCAAAATAAATATAATAATTTTAAACCATTATAATTAAATTTTTATTAGAACATTTAATATTTATTTTTTTCAAATGCA
>NW_021440431.1:0-338 GCF_001605985.2 Dendrobium catenatum | reverse complement strand
TCCCAAATCTCTTTTCCAGTAGAGCAAGTAGAAACAAGCATGTAATCCTCAGACTTTAAAGCACAGAAAAAATAATTCAGACACTTCGCATTTAATTGAGCTAAATCTCTTTCATCAAAAGTCCATTCAGTAAAAGCTACTTCGATTTTAATTCCATTAATTTCACGAGAAGGTGGAGAATATCTTTCTTTACTAAGCAGCCAAAAGCGATAGTCAGCTGATTGCAAAAAAGTAGATATGCGAGTTTTCCCAAAATAAAAAGGAAGGTTGTGAAATAAAGGAGGTCGTGTAATAGAATATTCTTCAATTGTATTACGATTCCCAAAGTTATCCATGGA
>NW_021440430.1:0-233 GCF_001605985.2 Dendrobium catenatum | reverse complement strand
ATATGCTCCAGCCTTGGAAATGTTACCTGAGGATATTGGGAATTTGATACATCTTAGATATTTGAGGATTTTCCATGAGAAGTTTACTAATCTGTCAAGATCTCTAAGTACTCTCTATCACTTGCAATACTTATGGTGTGGCGATTATAAAGAAAGTCAACCTAAAGTTGATTTTTGTCCTCGTGACATAAATAACCTTTCTAACTTGTGTTACTTATGGTTGCCCCACCATT
>NW_021440429.1:0-621 GCF_001605985.2 Dendrobium catenatum | reverse complement strand
AAAAAAAAGCCTTTAATAGGTTAATATGGCCTATTTATGTGAATTTAAGGCATAATTAATGGGTTTAATGGCTCTTAATGCATGGAAATTCAAAACCACGTCCTAATCACTCCTATTTCCCTCCAAATCACCTTAGGATTCGATCCCAACCGTTCACCTTAGGTCTAGGAGCCTTAAATAGCCAAAATTAGGTCAAAATTAGGATCTTTTTGCTCTTGCTCAATCTAGAGACCGCCTAAGCCTCTGAGATTTTTTGAGAGTGCTCCCATAATCCTTCCTCACCTTTCCCGACCAAATCCCGACGACCTCCACCCGCTGGCGGCAAGATCCCGGCGAGCTGAGCGTGAAATCCTTCTAAGGAGAATCCCGATCGATCGAAGGAGTTTTGGAGCTCGAGTCCAGGAGGAAGATTGTTCCTGTGGATCCCACGAATCCAACGAGCCCAAGATCACCCGAATCCACCGTGTGGATTGAGGTATATCGCAAACCCTAGTTTAGAACACTTCGGATTAAATAGCTTTTCTACAAGTGCGTTTTAGAACGCAAAATTGATCTCCCATGAATGCTCTTCACCAATAAGATTTGTGTTTAAAATTTCACGTTATTTGGTTGAGTATCGAG
>NW_021440428.1:0-249 GCF_001605985.2 Dendrobium catenatum | reverse complement strand
TATGATGGTAGAGCAAAGAATGAAGAAAGCTCTGTACAGTGAATATCAGGATGTGACATTTGGTTCTTATGTCCAAAAACCCATCATTGAAAAGTCCCGATAGAGCTAAAAACTACTATCTATTATGATGGTAGAGCAAAGTAAAAAGAAAGCTCTGTACGGTGAATATTAGGATGTGATATTTGGTTCTTATGTCCAAAAATTCATCACTAAAAGGTCCCGATAGAGCTAAAAACTACTATCTTTTAT
>NW_021440427.1:0-425 GCF_001605985.2 Dendrobium catenatum | reverse complement strand
GTATTCAGCCATATCGAATAATTCTTCAGAATCCAGACGGGCAATAATTTCTGTAAGTTTTGGATTAGGATCTGGTTGAGACTTTGTATCCGGTTCATCTTCCATTTCTAGATCCTGGTCAATTCTCTCCTCTTCGACTATCCCAGAACTGGAAGTCAAAAGAGTGGCATCCTCTATGAGGAGAGGGACATATACCTCAGGGGGAAAAGCAGGAGCTTGTAAAGTGATAGCTCCTACATCTGGCAAGGTAAGGTCCCCAGACACCTGACTTGGGAGCCTAGGAATGACACTCGGATCTTGTGGATCATCAACTGGGACAACAGGGATGGTGGCTATCAGATTTTGAACTAAACTGGCTGTGGGAGAACTGTCAACTGTAACAACTGGGGTACTAGTCTGGACATCCATCAAGTCAACTGAAACTG
>NW_021440426.1:0-215 GCF_001605985.2 Dendrobium catenatum | reverse complement strand
CCAAGTATTTTACTATTTCGGTTGGATTACATCAAGGATTAACCTTAAGTCCATATATATATTTTTTTATTTTTTTTATCCTTAAGTCCATATCTTTTTGCTTTAGTCATGGATGTTCTCACTAGACATTTGCAAGAGGATGTACCTTGGTGTATGCTTTTCGCTGATGATATTCTTATTGTTGATAAGACTAGAGAGGGAGTTGAAGGTAAACT
>NW_021440425.1:0-205 GCF_001605985.2 Dendrobium catenatum | reverse complement strand
GATTGGGAGGCCATCAGAGAAGAGAGCGCCAGAGATGAGAGTTTGGGAAAGATCAGAACTGAGTTGCTGAAGGAACCAGATAGCCACCCAGGATACTCCTTGGAGGGAGACAAGCTGCTGTATCAGGGGAGATTTGTGATGCCCCGAACGTCGATCCACATCCCAAACATACTCCATGAGTTTCACGGGAGTGCAATAGGGGGCC
>NW_021440424.1:0-263 GCF_001605985.2 Dendrobium catenatum | reverse complement strand
TGAGCCTATTCCTCTTCTATCAATAATTTTGAAGCCCTCAATAATAATGAAGCGGGGATATCAAATGGATCTCCTAAGTGAAGGCAACCATGGGTTAAGCAAGTGTGTGAAGGGAGCGGCATTCGAACAAGAAGAGAAAGTCTCATGTGAGTTCATTGAGAGAAGACACTGACGGACTCAATTACATACCTACCAGATTCGTTGTCTATATTAACAAAATATTAGATAATTTTTATATTAAAATTTAAATGTTAAATATATAC
>NW_021440423.1:0-294 GCF_001605985.2 Dendrobium catenatum | reverse complement strand
TGTTTTATTTGTATGATTATTAATTTATGGTCCATATGAATATACCAGAGGAAATGAGTTAGATGTATAACATAATATTACCAATATGAAAAGCACTCACAAATGAATTCAGTCATGGAGTTGAATATTTTATTTAGGGGCGTGTCAACTACCTTCATTTTGGTTAGATGGAATGTTCAGATATTCATGTTCGAAGCACAAAAATCAAGCCTATCCTAAACCTGATAAGGTTAAGCTTAATTTATATTGTAGGAGAATTGTATTTTTAATTTTGAAGTCAAACACATTATTATG
>NW_021440422.1:0-410 GCF_001605985.2 Dendrobium catenatum | reverse complement strand
AATTGAAAGTTGCCGACAATATCGTCCAGGCCGATATAGACATCGTCCTGGCCGATCAGTACAAATCCCATGAGATCGGCCAGAGTATCGCCCTGAATGCAAACTGGACGATTGAAAATTGGCTTGATCGTATAGGACGATCTCACAATCATCCCGACCGATCAGTTCAAATTAGAGGAAAATCGTCCAGAGCATCGCCCTGAATTCAAGTTGTCCGATCCCGATCGTCCAGTACATCGCCCTGAATTGGTTCTGGCTGATATTTATCATCCAGAAGTAACTAAGGTTTTTGAATAGATCGTCCTAGCTGATCCTGCGATCTTCCAGGATGATGTGATCGTATCAATCATCCCTAATTATTTCATTGATTTGTTTGATTAATTAAGGTATAATTGTGAATATCGTCCAGG
>NW_021440421.1:0-202 GCF_001605985.2 Dendrobium catenatum | reverse complement strand
TTACCTTGATATTAAAGATCGATTCGATGAAGTTCTTGATGACGAGACCAGCATTGACAGGTCGTTTGGCAAGGTGGGCAGTGATACTCCTATAGTTTGATATCACATGTCCCGTAAAAGACAATAAAAGGGCAGGTGTGGGCAGATTTCCTCGCTGCCCATCCTATCCCTACGGATTCACCGCTCAATAATGATCTACCTG
>NW_021440420.1:0-225 GCF_001605985.2 Dendrobium catenatum | reverse complement strand
CAACTTAATAAATTTGGTCAAATTTACTTCAAACTCCCATACCAAACTCAAGTCTCAATCCCTTCACTTGGCCTTTGTTTTGATTCAATCTAACCAACTCTTGAGTCCACTTGGCTGCCACCTCAACAGTCAAAATGGTTAGTTGACCAGTCAATGCTTGGTCAACAAACCTCTAATTGCCCAAATGGCTTGACTCAAGTTACTCCAACCCATTTAGGCTCCCTC
>NW_021440419.1:0-212 GCF_001605985.2 Dendrobium catenatum | reverse complement strand
AGTATATAAAAAAATGATTCCTATAAGAATACGAATTGTTCTCTAATTTGTCATTACGTACAAAGTTGTTATTGTTGTTGAATCAGTTATTTATTTGTTATTGTTGGTCCATCAACTTGTAAGAAATTTATTTGTTATTGTTGCTGAATCAGTTATTTTCTCTACGGTCGTTCTGACTTTATTTCTTTACTGCTGCAATTGGTTCACAAATT
>NW_021440418.1:0-290 GCF_001605985.2 Dendrobium catenatum | reverse complement strand
CAATGGAGAGCAAGCTCCGGTGGTCCCCCCAGGCTGACCCTAACCGAAAGCCTTCCAAAGGCTGTGGCTTGCCTGCTTGAGCCTCACGAGCTCTCTGGAACGGTGCCCCTTTCCATTTAGCATCAATCCGAGACCCCCTCCGATTCAATCCTGGCCGTCCGAGCTCGCGGGAGGAGGCTGAATAGGCTGGTGCTCCCCAGAGCTCAAGGATTGATCCCAGCATTTTGGAACGACTCCCCAGAGTTCCTCCAATTTCCCAGCATCTTCCCTCGAGCTCCCAGACCACCCCT
>NW_021440417.1:0-281 GCF_001605985.2 Dendrobium catenatum | reverse complement strand
TCAATAATAAGCTGTATTAACTTCTTTAACCCAAAATAATTTAGGAAGTGATTATTCAGCCAACACGGTTCTAACAGCTTCTACGACATTAAAATATTTCATTTTTAAATTCTCCACCATTATTACCATGAATTAGAAGAATTTCACATTCTAGCTTTCTCTGAATCCAAGTAGAGAAAATTTAAACTCATCAAATGATTCACTCTTATGTGGTAAGGATCTAATCCAACAGAATCTTGAATATTCATTAATAATTATATACCTAAAAACTTTTCCTACAA
>NW_021440416.1:0-553 GCF_001605985.2 Dendrobium catenatum | reverse complement strand
AGAACGTCAATGGGGGGCAGACGGAGGTCTATGACAATGACTATCAACGGTTGAGGACAATCAAGCGTGGTTTGACGATGGTCAGTAAGATGGGCGTGGTCCTCAACGGGCCAGTGGTCCATGACTAGTAGGCGACGGATATGATCTTAACGACTAGGCCGGCGCGGATGGGCAGTAGTCTATGAACATGCGGTAGATAGGATGTGGTCTAGCGATGGTCGACAGATGGGCGGTTGTCCATCGATGGTTGGCGGACAAGTGGTAGTCCAGTGATGGGTGGCGAACAAGTGTACGTTCGATGACGGTTGATAGATGGGTGGTGGTCCAACGATGTTTTGGATAGCTGTGAGAGATAAATCTCAAATTTTAGTTTTAAAATATTTTAAATTCTCTTTCAATATTTATTTTCAATAAATAACAAACTTCAGAGTTACTAAAATATCTCGTACTAAAAATAAACTCATCCAGAAGATTTCTTTTATTTTATGAAAATGTATAAATTATAATACATGATTATAAATAGAAGCTAAATAACTGAGTAATAAACTAGTCA
>NW_021440415.1:0-219 GCF_001605985.2 Dendrobium catenatum | reverse complement strand
TAGCAGAGTATAGTAGTTTTGCTAAATTTCTAATACAGAATTCCTGTTTATTCTCTTGTGTTCTGTAATCCTTCCTTTGCAGGTTTTTTGATCTTCATCAATTTGGAGGCTAAGCCTGCTACCATGTAGTTATTGTGATTTACTATGCCCTAATTAAGTCATTATAAGGTTTATCCCTAAGTGAATATATTTAAGAATTAAAACTTTATATATATATAT
>NW_021440414.1:0-476 GCF_001605985.2 Dendrobium catenatum | reverse complement strand
CGATTATGATTGTTTACTTTTAATGGGATGTTATTCTTCTTTACTTGTGATGTGGTGCATCTGGCCCTAGATGTTAACATCACCTCTTAGTGGATTTTGATCTTCTAGCAGAAAGTCGATCCGCTACTTCTTTCAAATGATATGTTTTCTCATTGAGATCTCATTTTTAGTTATAAGGGCAGCCTCTTTTGAATACGTAAATGTTGCTTGTACTTTTCACAGGGTCCCATCAGTTAGCATGGGTGTTACCACTGTGATTTCTTTAATAATCATTAATATTTAATATGATGATTGTTGTTCCCAGTGGCAAGTGTGTCTCCTTGCCATTTCTATGCACTTGTTATAAGATTATTCTTTCTACACGGTCGTATATATGTTCCTCTTGTTAGAGAGATATATATCAATCAATTGCTTCATGTTATATGATTTCAATTTTACTTAAGAAAATTCTACTTGTATTTAAATTACTCATGGCC
>NW_021440413.1:0-298 GCF_001605985.2 Dendrobium catenatum | reverse complement strand
CCAATATAGGTTAATTATTGACTAAAGTTTTCTAACTAATTGAATTTTAATTTAAAGATATTCACTAATTCTAAAGTGAGGTGTCATTAAGTTTTCTATGTTATATGTTTCTATCCTAAAGTGTACATGCATCCTAAGTCTAAGTTTTCTAAGACACGGTCCTTAATTTTTGTCCTTAAATGTCACTACTGTTATAGGTAAAAATCTTTGTTATTACTAACCCTTAGGACTTTGCGCACTTATAAAAGAAGTTTGAGGATATAAAAACAAAAAGTAATCCTAATTAAATTGAAGTTAC
>NW_021440412.1:0-361 GCF_001605985.2 Dendrobium catenatum | reverse complement strand
TTTTTGACCTGTATTAGTCTTGATAATATTGATCCAGTTGTTATTCCTCCTAGCATTATCATAGGCATGAAAAAATGAAGAGTTTGAATCCCCTTCCTCTTTCCATTTTGCTTTAGCTCTTTGCTTCCACCAAGTGTTGACCCGGGCTAGAGTGATGTTGAGCTCATCGATCTTGAACTTGAGAATTTGAAGAATAAGAATCGAAATACTACCGTCAGCTTCCTCTATTTGAAGTTCTAGGATATCATCTTTCAATTCATCCCTCAGCCTATTGAGATTCTTAAATTTAGCTTTACTCCAAAAATGTAATACTTTCAAAGTTCTCTTGAACTTTAAGTTCAAAGATGTGGCTGGGTCATAA
>NW_021440411.1:0-370 GCF_001605985.2 Dendrobium catenatum | reverse complement strand
AACTGCTGACTCTCTGGAGTCCTATAGGAGGGTCTAAGCTGCTGACTCTGTGGTCGTGGCTGAAACTGAACAGGTGGCTGTACTGGTGGTGGTAACTGAGGTCGGGGCTGAAACTGAGGACGTGGTGGTGGTGGACGCTGCGGTACTGAACCAACCATGGGCCTCTTGCCCTTATCATGAGCATCAGAAGTACTATGCACTTCTCCCTTCTTAGGAGGTGGTCCCCCAGAAAACTCCAAACGCTGAGGTCTACGGATGGGTTGACTCTCAGCCTTAGGAGGGACTGCACTGGGTATGCTGTCCTGCAGGCTGGTGACTTTGGTTAACAACTTCTGAAAGGTTCGGATGCTAAAACCTTTCAGGTACGGAG
>NW_021440410.1:0-256 GCF_001605985.2 Dendrobium catenatum | reverse complement strand
GATTACAAATGGCGGATTCGTCCCGCAAGTTCCGGCGCCTTCAGGCGGTAGGAAGAGCTCCGACGTTGAGGAATCTCCTTTTCCCATTTCTCCTTCTTCTTCTCTTCTTCTTCTCTCTCTTCACTTGAGTCCCCTTAGTGTAGAATGAGGGCTCTATTTATAGTTTTTTTGGAGTGGCATAGCCCGTAAATAGGCGTGAGATCAAGGGCTAACAGGGATTGGTTTGAATGGACAGCCGATATCGAATCCTTTGATC
>NW_021440409.1:0-211 GCF_001605985.2 Dendrobium catenatum | reverse complement strand
TTCTTTTCAAGAAAATTTGAAGTGATTTTTTTTTCTATCTTTGTAAATTTCAACTTTTTCAGTAATCTATTATTATTATTATTATTATTATTATTTGGCGGCATTTAGGTCATTTAAGGAAAACTCACACACAGAATGCATACACAAAGACTCGAACCCAAGACTTCTTAGTTGGAAGCATAAGCTCTCGACCAACAAGCCAAGATGAGTT
>NW_021440408.1:0-351 GCF_001605985.2 Dendrobium catenatum | reverse complement strand
ATATTGTCAATGCATCCCATACTGAGTTTTGGCTCTAATTATAATGTAAAATTTTTGTTTGATATAATTGATCAATTTTTTAAAAAAATGTTTTTGATGTATTTTTACTTGATTACTTTTTTTTTTATGTTTTATTTGTATTTTATTATTCTTTTGATGTTTTTTTCTTCTTGAAGCATTCTTGATCATCCATTCTCATCTCTGATTTCAACTCATATCATATCATACAATCTACATCATATTTGACAATCTTTATAAATATCCTCACATGTCTGATCATAGTGTATCCAATGGCTTATATCTCTCCATCATTGGTGATCGCACTATATGAATACCTTCTTTGTACTGTAT
>NW_021440407.1:0-316 GCF_001605985.2 Dendrobium catenatum | reverse complement strand
AAAAGACTCATTTTTATGTGTAAGAAATCTAGTCCAATTGAACCTTGAGTAGTCATCAACAATCACAAAACCATAGACTTTCCCTCCCAAGCTGGCAGTGCTAATGGGTCCAGACAAATCCATGTGCAGTACTTCTAAAGGTCTAGAGGTGCTAATTTCCTTAGTGGAGTGAAAGGTGGAGTGTACTTGCTTTCCTAGTTGACAGGCATCACAAAAGTGGTCTTTTGAAAACTTGAGTTTGGGGACACCTCTAACTAGGTCCTTTTGTGTCACTTTCCAAAGGATTTTTATACTTGCATGACATAGTCTCCGGTGC
>NW_021440406.1:0-1025 GCF_001605985.2 Dendrobium catenatum | reverse complement strand
TCTCTTTGAAATATCCAAAGAGGAAAGATAACACCCTGATAAAGGGAGAGTTTCTTTTCATTTGGGTATCCAGGACCGGCGAATCAAGATGTTCGTGAGAAGATGAACAAATGAGCAACGAGAAGAATCCCAAATCTCAAAGTCATTTGATTTAGGATTAGAAATCCGGGTTGTTGTCAGTGGTGCCCGACCACTTTACTTTCTTGCAATTTTGTGATGTAATAATAAGGACACTTGCCTACGGACATTCAATTTGATATATTTAATTTAATTGATTGCGCATTAGAACTTTTGCTTTTCTAGTCTTTTTATTTGCATGTCGTATTTGGTTTGACCTGGAATTCGAATTAGGCTCTTAGGGGTTTGTCAAAAATTCTTCTACTTTAATTAAATAAAATTTTTAAGATAAGATAGAAACTCTAAACGGTCCTAAGAAGTAAGCTCAAACTCGCCGAGGGTACGTTTTTCATGCATTCATATTATACCTTCTCTACCTTGTTAGGCATCTCCCCGCCTGCGGGTTCTGGCAGACCACCTAGCCTATGAGGGTGCCGATCTGTCAAGGGGATGTTATGCAATCTCTAGGGAAAACCCTATTTTCTAAGACAAAAGTTTTTAAATTACTACATACCAATTCTGCATTCAATCGAGTCGATTAGCATGTATCGCATTAGTAATAAATTAAAATCGAGTCTAATATTTAATTACATTTATTTAGACATCAAATACCCAATATAAGTCTAAGGGGTCAATTAAGGATATGCTCTAGATGTCGACCCCATTCCTTTATACTTTTCTAAATAACGTCCCTATCACTCTACATTAAAAGACCGGACTCATAATTTTAAAATCGTTTAGGTGGTTTAGCTGGCTCCCCAATCCAGGCCGAGGTAAGACCAGATTCACATTGCACTAGCTAGGTTCGGGGTACTAATTTTAAGTGCCTAATTTAGACTTAGGTTCCGAGGCTGGCTCGTGCCAAAAGACGTCACCCTCCGGGAATTGAATCCCAAATTTCTAATAAA
>NW_021440405.1:0-1032 GCF_001605985.2 Dendrobium catenatum | reverse complement strand
CAGACGTGGTGGCTGGTAGTGTGTGAGATTTTAGTTCTGAGGTTTAGGTGTAAACAGACAGGGAAGATGAGGGAGTTAGATGAAAGTTTATTGGAAGAGGAGTGAGGGACGGTGTGGACTGGAGGATTCAGAAGCCTTCACCAGCTGTGGTAGAAAGGTGCAATAGGCATCAAGTTAAAAAAAATTTGGAGCAGTGCACACTGAAGCATTTTTAGTTTCATTTTAATAACAAGAGAGTTAACAAGGCTAGCGGGTTTTACGGGATACGACGCTAGCTCAGGCAGATTTATGGAGTTTTGTAGTGATTTAGCATAGAAAATCCACTCAAAATATACAAGGTAAATTAATGTGATTTTCTATTTCATTTGACTTATAATAATTTTTTTTAATAATAGAGTTATAAGCTTTATCATCATTATTCATGATAATTAATCTAAGGCGATGCTGGAGGTTAGACATTTAAGCTGGTCTACTTAGTTAGAGGAGGTAGTCGGCCCAACCTAACAAAAGGATCCTTCTTAATTCATTTAAGTGTCCAAGATGCATCAAATGTCTAACCACCTTGAATATGATTCCCAAGCCATCAATTCACATGCATGAAAGTCGTAGGCTTCTTAACTTGGAATGTTTTAATAAGTGTACTATAGCGATCCTTATTAGGACATTGATCAGAAGAGGGAAGAGAATGCAAATGTTTGAACTTTCTAATCCTCCTTAATATGTCAAGCTTGATTTGTGTAGCAAATCATATATCTTGTAGTATGAAACACCCCCTCTTTTTTCAATGTAGACTTGTAAAAGAAGGATTTTTTGATTAGAACATCAAAATAACTCCCTCTGATATGCTCATGTCCTTTCCATGAAAACAAGTACGCTAGATGAGATCCAATGTAATATACATACGCATTGAGTCAAATTTATCAAATTTATGATCTTTGGGGTGATTATAGGGGTTAATACCTGCCATTAAGGACGTGGTACGTGTCCTCTAATCAGTGAATTTTTCACCAAATGACACTATAGGATAAATGG
>NW_021440404.1:0-360 GCF_001605985.2 Dendrobium catenatum | reverse complement strand
TCCTAAATCTAATGAAGGAGTGTTCTTGGGATATTCTTGTGTTAGGAAGTCTTTTAGGGTGTTTAATAAGAGGACTTTGATGGTGGTAGAGACTACACATGTAGTATTTGATGAGTTTGATCCTAAAATGCCTAGAGTTGAGGATGATGATGATGTTGGAGAGGTTACTACTGGAGTAAAAAATTTGGAGAAGGGAGTAGGTCACCAAAACATTGAAGGAGTAGGAGATGTCACCCAAGGAGTAGAAAAAATAGATTTAAAGGAAAGGGTTGGACCTTCTCACACCTTGCCTAGAGATTGGAGATACTCTACAAGTCACCCCGAGGAATTGATCTTAGGAGACCCTTCTAATGGAGTAAA
>NW_021440403.1:0-289 GCF_001605985.2 Dendrobium catenatum | reverse complement strand
GCTGGGATGAGGAGCTAGGATTCAGTTGGCTAATGCTGTCATTGAGACCGGATTTTGAAAGTGCGGGTTGATGTATCAGATTCTGATTACTAACTCTTACCTTTCATTTATGCAGATGAATCTATAGAACACCCTGATAACCGTCCAGCTGGGATGAGGAGCTAGGATTCAGTTGGCTAATGCTGTTATGTGCAAGTCTCTGCATTTTGAAAGTGCGGGGTGATGTATCAGATTCTGATTACTAACTCTTACCTTTCATTTATGCAGATGAATCTACAGAACACCCTGA
>NW_021440402.1:0-452 GCF_001605985.2 Dendrobium catenatum | reverse complement strand
AATTACAGACTGACTCAACCCTAAACCTACGCAATCTGGAACTTGGCTTCTTCTTGATCGTCCGGTCTTCGATTCCTGAAAAGTTAGAAGCAACAAGTAGTCCAAGAGAAATGGTGTTTGTCAATCATCAAAACACAAGTTATAAAAAATAGATTTGCAACAATCTCTCCCTTTTTGATGATGGAAAACATAAGTAGGAAAATAAAAAAAAACAGGTTCATTAGAAATTCAAAGTTACAAACCCAAACCCAACAACTTTTTCCTACCACATCGTACTCCCCTTTTTGTCATCACAAAAAGAGGGTCCAGAAACACAAGAAAAACATCATAAAAGACTAATCAAGCAAACTAAAAAATGACAGGAAACAAACAACACAAAGTACAGACTAAAAAAGCGAGGGATCCAGATCATCTGATGGAGGTGGTTGAGGTGGCTGCTGAAAGTAGGTGGC
>NW_021440401.1:0-210 GCF_001605985.2 Dendrobium catenatum | reverse complement strand
AAATTGTCATTTATGAGTTATTTTATGAATTTTAGCTATTATTTTATGTTATTTCTTGTTTTACCCCTAGGTTAGTTGATTTGAGTATTGTGGCACAAGGGGCAATTTTGTAATTTTTGATTTTTTTCATGTTGTGGCCTATATATAGGGTCTTAAGCTATGGTAAAAGAGAGGAAGATTTGATATTAAAAATTGGTGTTCCACACTTGT
>NW_021440400.1:0-338 GCF_001605985.2 Dendrobium catenatum | reverse complement strand
TCCGGCGTCGAAAATGCTGACGATGTCCTCATCATTAAGGTTTCGTCCACTCGAGTGAAGTCATCTCTAGCAATGCATTATTATTAAAAAAATAGCAGTTCATTTTCTACATGAAAAGATATCATTGAAATTTAAAGCAAGTTCATAACTAGTAAAATAGTCATAATGAAGTCCAGTACTTCATATAATACATGGTTCATAATAACAAAATGAGAACAAGAAAGAATTGCACTTTAAGTTACCTGAGACCGAAGAAGTTCTTTGTAAGTGCCAAGTTCCCTGAATGCAGTGGTAAACTTAGACATAACAGGCCCTGCATAAGAAGATCAAATGCAAGC
>NW_021440399.1:0-210 GCF_001605985.2 Dendrobium catenatum | reverse complement strand
TGAATTCTGAATGTTTCCTCTTCATGAATCGCACGCAACCTTCAGCGTTCAGCATTCTACTTCAGCCTTACGGACTGTGTGAAATGACTCCTCCCTTCTCTGTTCGCGAAACGCCTCCTCCCTCTAACTAAACCCTAACCTCCTACCCTAGCTCAGCCAACCTGTAGGTCATGCTAAACTCTCACAACCTATTAAATTCAAGCCGAACAG
>NW_021440398.1:0-265 GCF_001605985.2 Dendrobium catenatum | reverse complement strand
TACATGAAACCAAATGAATCCATTTCTGATATGTACACAAGATTCACATAAATAGTCACCTTTTTACATGCATTGGGTAGGAAACTAACGATTGCTAAAATGGTTAATAAGATTCTTCGTTGTTTGCCTACTGCTTATGATGCAAAAATTACTATAATTATAGAGTCTAAAGATCTAAACATTTAATCTATTGATAATCTTCTTGGTTCGTTAATTGCTTATGAACAAGGAGTTAGCCAAAGAAAGATTGATGCAGGTGAACCAC
>NW_021440397.1:0-529 GCF_001605985.2 Dendrobium catenatum | reverse complement strand
CTCTAGCACTTCCAAGCTTTCCCCCACCAAATCCAAGACTCCAAAGCCTCATTGGTGAAGAGAGAGGAGCCTAGAGAGAGAAAGAGGAGTTTCAAATATAACTTTCGATCCAACGAGATCCAGCTCTTGGTGTCTTCATGAGAGTTGTAGATGATTACTGTAGATTTCTAACGAGCCCAAGAACACAAAAATCCGACGGTTGGATTGTATGTTATTTACGTTTTTATTTTCAATTTCAATTTGAAACTGTAGCAAATCTACAATGCATGGAGCCTCCAAACTTCAGGTATTGTTAGATCATGTTGCCATCTAGCTACAGTTTAAATTTCGTGCAATTTCGTTGAGTATTTTGAACGTTATGGGCATTTGAATTTTTCTAGCTCTGGTATAACCAGAGTCGTCCGATCGCACCTTCAACGTGATCGGACGGCCCAGATCTGGCCATACCGCATGAACACGGGTGATGACGTGGTTAAGTGGCGGGCTAGCCCACCACGTGGCGCGTTCTCATTGGGCGCCGCCATTCCGC
>NW_021440396.1:0-665 GCF_001605985.2 Dendrobium catenatum | reverse complement strand
ACTTAGTTCGTTAAACTCCCTCGCCAAATAAGAAAAGCGAGTGGAGGCCGAGGCTGAATTTTCGGAGCCCACAGATTTCTGGCTACTCCGCTGGGGATTGGTTTATCTTTCCATCTTTGGCTAGTCATCTCAGTGCTATAGTAGCAGCTATATCAAATCTTACTCAAGATTTTGAGTATTTCAAAATGATCGTTTAATAGTTCAAAACTCCGAATTTTCTAAAATGATCATTCAGCAAATTCACTTGGCATTTAGCATAATTTTAAAATTATTTTTATTGCTTGTTTATGCTAATCATTTTTGTCTATTGTGTTTTTGTGTTCTGTGCAAGTCTCTGCATTTTGAAAGTGCGGGGTGATGTATCAGATTCTGATTACTAACCCTTGCCTTTCATTTATGCAGATGGATCTACAGAACACCCCGATGACTGTCCAGCTGGGACAAGGAGCCAGGATACAACTGGCTAATGCTATTATTGAGACTGGAAACACTGGAGCTACCATCCAATTTGGTAGTGTTGATTTCCCTGCTATCGTTGCAAGAGCTTCCGGAGCTCCAACTCGTCGCGCGCATCTGCCAGCACAGCGACCCGCTACTGAAGCTGTCACCCGTCGTGTGCATCTGCCAACACAATGACCTGTTGCTGAAAATCCTCGTGGTAGGAT
>NW_021440395.1:0-277 GCF_001605985.2 Dendrobium catenatum | reverse complement strand
ACTGTCGGAATAAGCCCATGTAATTTTCATTTTTTTTTTTTTGTGAAGTCTCTCTTTTGTCCTTGTTTGAACTGCAATCCTATTGAATGTGACCAAATTTCTTACGATAAAAACATATTTGTACATTGTCCTCTTTTTATATGCAAAACAAGATCCATCTTTATCTTTAATATATCTAGAAATCATCTTGGCTATGTATGCCATGCACATCTTTTAACTGATGGGTTGTATGATTATCAAAATATATGACCAACATAACTTGTGGGTATTATAGGGT
>NW_021440394.1:0-516 GCF_001605985.2 Dendrobium catenatum | reverse complement strand
TGAAATTTCTTGATTTTAGGCTTTGAAGGCCTAAAAAGAATGTATTTGAACAAATACACTGGTCGCTACGACCGTGCATTTCGTTAGACAGTTCGAATCTTGTCAACTTCTATTGACCCGTATAGAAGGATCGGATTCGAACTTGAATTCACTTGTCAACCCGCGTAGCATCCATGGGCGTCACGTGTGTACCAATAACACGCTCGCCAGGGCCCATACGGGTTGAGATTGTATTTACCCCTTGTATACCTATGTGTATACAGACTACTGTGCACGTGTAGGGGTATTCTTGGAATAGACGCCTTCTGTCTGCTCGTACGAATGCTGCAGATCCGGTGGCGATGCATTATAGATTGTAGACGCCTTCTGTCTGCTAGTAGGAGTGTTGCAGATCTGGTGGCGGTGCATTTTGATGTTGACTCCCCTCCCCCTTTCTTATTCACCGGGGAAGGTTTTCTTTTGGACTTTGAAGTCCACTAATTACTGCTTTGCTTTGAAAAGATCTCCTTTTCGAGA
>NW_021440393.1:0-206 GCF_001605985.2 Dendrobium catenatum | reverse complement strand
AAGAACTCCGTCCAACCACGGCGACAAGAACTCCGACCAAGAGAGAAACCCCTTCGATCAGCGTCGCACGAACCTTCCCTTCGAAATCGCCTTCGAATCGCCTTCGAAATCGCCTTAGGAAGAAAGAAGAGAGAGAGAGAGATAGAGAGAGAGAAGAAGAAGATGATCATCGGGGGGCTAGAGAGGAGGAGGCTCCCGCTCCCGCT
>NW_021440392.1:0-208 GCF_001605985.2 Dendrobium catenatum | reverse complement strand
TTTCTTACCACTTCTTAAAGCATATTTCTTGTATAAAAATTTTTTATTTTTGTACTAAAAAGTAGTAAGAAAGTCGTCCAAAACAATTTCTGTTTGCCTAGTATTTTTTGATTGCTTTCAAAAAAATTTTATACTAGAAAATAGCTTTCTACAATATATTTAAAAAGTTATTTTTTTTCAGAACAACTTTAAAAAGTTACCTTCTCCA
>NW_021440391.1:0-511 GCF_001605985.2 Dendrobium catenatum | reverse complement strand
CCTCTAAGGCGTCCTGTCAAGTTAGAGGAATATATGGCGGATTTGTTCCTTGACCCGGAGTCAGAAAAGAAAGAGAGCATTCCAATTGAGACTTGCCGAGTCATAAATCAACGTGGTGGAAGGGCTGCAAGAGGACGCAATGCACCTCTTGCTATCTATAAAGCTGACGTGAAAATGCCTTCTAAGGAAGTACATCGTACACCAGCACCTTTCATTGATTCAGATGAAGAATTATATTTTCCCGATGAAGAAAATGATCATAAGGGAAAGAACATGCCTAAAGAAAAGTGTCCAAAACTTGGAAGCGGCTCAGACTCCGAAGAATCTGATGATTTGAAAGTTTTAAAGAATTCTCAAGCTGAAGCTAATTCATCTTCAGATGTGACACAGATCCAGCTGAGAAGTGGAAAACAGATTCTTCCATCTCAAAATAAAATAAAAAATAAGGAGAAGAACATTAAACTCAACGAAGCCATTATTCCACAAGAGCCTTCTAAGCCCAAGGTTGCCA
>NW_021440390.1:0-354 GCF_001605985.2 Dendrobium catenatum | reverse complement strand
GTTAGGCTTCGTTTGGGACAGCTTTTTTACTGCTTCTTAAAACAGCTTTCTAGTTTAAAAATTAAAATTTTTATACTAAAAAACTATTTGATGAAGTAAAAAGCCGTCCCGAACAAAGCCTTAGTGTAAAAAATCATCTTCATAGTATAGAGATTTCTTAAAATACCAAGAAAATAGCAAACAAATAAAATTTACGCTTACAATCTAAAAAGCAAAACAAAAGAAAATTATTCCAAGCATATCCAAAATTTATTTTAAGATTATTATAAGTTTATAACATAAAATTTAAATTCAAGTAAATTTCAAAATTGATTATAATTCAATTTATAATTAAATAATTTTTTAATCAAATTA
>NW_021440389.1:0-1104 GCF_001605985.2 Dendrobium catenatum | reverse complement strand
TTAATACACTTCACTTGAACTAAATCCTTACTACTATATCTTTGTTTGGCTAACTTATACATATATCTTTCTTCCTCCTCAGTATCTAATCTATTATATAAATTATTAAAAGCTAATGTCTTTGCATCACATATTGCTTTCTTAAATTCTTTACGAGATAGAGATAAATATTTTACTGCTGATATTTCACTATAGATAGCCATCGTTCTATAGATCTAACTCTTCTTTGTAAATCTCTCTATTTCCCTTTCTTTTCTTTTTATGCATCGTCTTTGTTCCTCATGCTTTCACATTGAGGGTTTGGTGCTTTCATTGCTATAAATTGTTATCAGAGCACTGTTAAACAATTGATGGGCATGGAATTTTAGATCAAAAAGCCTGAGGGTTAAAGGGTTTGACTATTGAAGGTCCAAGATTCTTTCAGCGATTCACTTATTCTTGGACGATATGTTTGTGGAAACAAACAAAGAGACACCTATGAGGCTTGGAAAAATGATCTAGAATCTTTAGAAACCTAGGGAACTGAAAGAATTTCAGTAACACCACCTGATGTGACGCCGGAGCTGAGCCGTTGATCATGTTGAACTTCAGAGCCATTTAATTTCATATGATATTTTGTATGGCTATATAGGTGTTATGCTTTTTTTTTTTGTTTGTGTAGCCTAGTATGTTGCTTCTTTTGGCTATAAATACATAGCCAACACTTGTAATAGGCAGATTTTGAGATGAATAAGAATTGAGTAGTTTTACTCTTGTTTTGGGTTTCTGTATCCTGAAGGATTTCAGGTGGTGATCCCTCTCTTCCAATGAGTTCTTGGAGTTATCCGGCGACCGCCACCGGATCGTCGACGTGGATTCGTCGAGCCCCCTACCTGGTCGGTGTCATTTGGTATCAGAGCCAGCAAGGTGCTGGCGTGCCGAGAGGGCAGATTAGTTTCTGATTCAGGAGAAAAAATCAATTTCTTGACGAGTCCTCTGTTTTATGTATCCAACAATCGCCAAGCATTCAAGAAGTTTGGTGGCTGCAGTTCTTCATCCACAGAATAGTTCTTGTTCTTCCGGAGACCGTTCTTACCTTTCCCCTGTTCCAGAACGGTGCCATTT
>NW_021440388.1:0-216 GCF_001605985.2 Dendrobium catenatum | reverse complement strand
TGAAAATAGGTTTGCAACAATCTCCCCTTTTTGATGAGGGCAAAACACTACAAAAATAATTAGCAGTAAAAGTTCAGGATCGATAAAAAAAGAACATCATAAACTTCTCCCCCTTTTGACATATCAAAAAGGAGGGAACAAAAGCACAAATCACAAAACCTTTTTTTTTTTGCCAAGGCATGAAAATGATATAGTATTCTATATGATTGATTTAAA
>NW_021440387.1:0-208 GCF_001605985.2 Dendrobium catenatum | reverse complement strand
TAAAAAAATTTCATGCTAATATATAGAAGGGTATCAACGTAATTTATTGTAATACAGCAGCAGCACAGCAGCTCAACAGTTATACTATCCAAACAAATTTATTGATTTTTGTACAGCAACTTTATAAAGTAGTTTTCTGGACAACAACTTCTCAACCTGCTTTACCGACAACTGCAGCAGTCCCAAACGAAGCCTCAATCAGATCCTC
>NW_021440386.1:0-628 GCF_001605985.2 Dendrobium catenatum | reverse complement strand
CAAAATAAGGGCAAAATTTTGGGGTCGTGTCTTATCTAAAAATTAAATATGCCTTATAAAAATTTACTATGTAACTTAATTCGTTAAAACTCTCTCCGTCGACAAAATAAAATAAAAAAGGCACAGAGAGGTCGTGATGCAAATTTTAGAGCCCACATCAGGTTAGAGTTCTTATTTCTACCATGGTTTAAAATTGCGCAATAAGAGGCGCGCCTCAGTGCAATTTCGCCCATTTAAGCCTCAAAGCCCACGCAATATGTTCAGGATTTAAGGCATATGCCTCAAGTTTACTGAGGCGCGCCTCAAGGCGCGACTCGACTCATGGTTGAGAGGCGTCCGTCTCTAAAAATTAAAAAAAAAAGCTAGGTAGATGCTCGGTACCGAGCAAGTACATGCTAGGTACAGCTCGGCACTGAGCATTTACAACGGTACCGAGCTGTATCGAGTATGTACCTGTTCGGTACCGCTCAGTACATGCTCGGTATCTATCCATACAAACAACTTACTCAGGTCGAACCCCACCAGGGGGCAGCGCCCCCTTGGACCCCCGGCCCCCGGCAGACCGATATATTATTGTATTCATCATCTTTAACAATAGTTGTTAGTATTAGAGGCCTTGGTGGTTATA
>NW_021440385.1:0-781 GCF_001605985.2 Dendrobium catenatum | reverse complement strand
AAATCAAGTTGGAAACTTCAAAAATTAAATCAGAGACAATCTGAATTCTGATTTTATCAAACTTATAGTCGAATTGAGTGTCTCGGAAATATGAACCCAATGACACTAAAATCAACCCAATCCGAGCCCAAATGAGTCCAAAATGAAAGTCTCGAAGTACTTTTGGAAGGATCAAACCACAATTTGGATTACCAAAAGGTCTAAAATCGTAACATGCTTATGGTCGAATCGAGCGGCTCGACGAGACGAATCCAACAAGCCCAAGATCATCAAATTATGATATCATTAAGACAGTCAAAGGTTCATTGAACGGTACATGATCGTAGGAATCAAGATCGGTCGTCTATTCGAATCATTCCCAATTTATCCTTGATCTTCCACTTATTTATAATCCATGCCACTCAAGAATTCTATAAATAGAATCCCATTTCCTCTTGAAATGGGGGGAGGAAGCCAAGAGAGAAGAAGGAAGAGAAGGAAGAAAGCTCCAGCTGCCTAGCTCATCTTCGACCACCGCCGGAGTTCTGCCACACCACCATCGGAGTTCTGCCGCACCACCGCCGGACCACCAAGGGACGCCAGAGTTTTGTCGAACCACCATCAGACCATTAAAGGACACAAAGTGCCACCTAAAGCCGGAGTACCCCTTGACGCTGAAGTGTTACTGCCAAGCCACCGCCTGACACCGGAGTATTGCCGGACCACCACCTGACATTCGAGTGACGCTGGACTTTTGCAAAAAAATTCAGTTGACATTTGTAATATGGTCGTCTTCAAGGAT
>NW_021440384.1:0-287 GCF_001605985.2 Dendrobium catenatum | reverse complement strand
CAAGATATTTTGAATGCAATGAAATTGGTACAAGTGTCCAAGCAAAGATTGCAAATGATGAGGGAAAATGAATGGATGCCTTTACTCGAAGAAGTGATAGTTTAATGTTTTTGAAATTGAAGTTCCAAATATGGATTCTAAATTCAAGGCTAGTGGACGGTCAAAACGAATATGTGCAGAAATTACAAACTTTCTTCATTATCGAGTAGATTTATTCTACGCAGTTATTGATATGCAACTTCAGGAACTAAATAACCGATTCTCAGAAAGTAGCACTGAGTTACTTC
>NW_021440383.1:0-276 GCF_001605985.2 Dendrobium catenatum | reverse complement strand
TAAAGAAAGTCCAGAAATTCTTTCTTGGCTCCTCCTCCGCAAGGGATGAAGGTGATGTAACCCTTGAGGAGGCAGATTTTAATGAATTAAGGGAATTACCTTTTGGCTACTTTCCTGTCTATGTGAAGAATACTTTCTCCAAAGGTCCTGTGCCATATCGATGGAGTAAGGGTCAAGCAAGATACTATGAAAATATTTGGCAAACCAAGATCAAGAAAAATCTAATGGCATCGGCTTTGGAAGCGTTAGTTCATTTGATGACGATGAATACTGCTT
>NW_021440382.1:0-406 GCF_001605985.2 Dendrobium catenatum | reverse complement strand
ACCTCCACATCTTCAAAATCTTGTCCAAATTTTATCAAATCTCCTAGAGCAAATTGAGATTGATCAAAAGACAACTGTAGGTGGTTACCAAATTTGAAAACCAATTTGCCTTCCATCTCAGCTTTGTTGAAATTCCAAACTTTAGAGTTTTCCTGAAAATCAGAATTTGTTGTATCAACCTTTCTGTTGTACTTCCTTGAATCCAATTATCACAACATCAACCAATCACTGCACTTTTTGCTGGGTTTTCTGACCACTGACTTGAATCACTGACCACCAACAACTGTGACCCGGATTTAACGGATGACGGATGAATTTGTTTGAGTTTTGAAACCTCACACCATTTGGCATTGTTTGGTTGTAAATTTCATACAACCACAACAATTATGGTGAAGAGAAGATTTTG
>NW_021440381.1:0-373 GCF_001605985.2 Dendrobium catenatum | reverse complement strand
TTCTTTTAAATGATTTTTAAAGCATGTCTTAAAATTTCGCCTTATTTGTAGCAGTTTAGGAACTATTGTGAATCCGTTGTATTTACGTTCGTTGGAAAGGCTTTTGCAGTGATTTCATGAGTACTGTTGTAGGAAGAGTTTAACAACAGTGAAGGGGAAATAATATATGAGAATTTAGTAGCGGTGAAACCGCTATCTATATATATTTTTAGTAACGGTTTTTAAACCGCCGCTATAAGCTATTGCAGAAACATCATTTTTTTAATTGTGTGGGAGGGAGCCGGAGCAGAGAATGCGAGGTCTTAGGTTGAGTTTTTTCTTATCTTTGAAACTCATTTGATTTGGATGGCTTCTAAATTCATTAAAAATAAGT
>NW_021440380.1:0-344 GCF_001605985.2 Dendrobium catenatum | reverse complement strand
CAGATACCCCCAAGTGCAGAAAGATGAGATCGAAAAGCTGGTGGGAGAAATGCTAGAAGGAGGGATAATTCAGCCCAGTGTGAGTCCTTTCTCCAGTCCGGTTCTACTTGTGAAGAAAAAGGATGGGAGTTGGAGGTTTTGTGTAGATTACAGAGCTCTCAACAAGGAAACTGTGCCTGATAAGTTTCCTATACCTGTGATTGACGAGTTGATGGATGAGTTACATGGAGCAGCTTTGTTCACCAAAGTTGATCTGAAGTCGGGCTACCACCAGATCAGGATGAGGAAGGGAGATGTGCAGAAGACGGCCTTCAGGACTCATGAGGGTCATTACGAGTTTCTGG
>NW_021440379.1:0-247 GCF_001605985.2 Dendrobium catenatum | reverse complement strand
CTTCACCTCTTTGGAATTCAAATTGGATTAAATATCCAAATCTCAAATCATTTCAAATAAATTACAACATTTATTGAATCTAATTTACATTAATTGAAATAAAAAAATCTAGACTCGATCCTGCAATGTTATCCTAATAATCGATAGTTGTATATATAATCCCAAGCAGTTATAATATGAAAATTGAAATGCATATTTTTTAGTCACACTTGGCCATGCTCTTTTATTTAAAGGGGGTCTTAAGCGC
>NW_021440378.1:0-218 GCF_001605985.2 Dendrobium catenatum | reverse complement strand
TCCGATGCATTTTGATGACGTGGTGCGTCTGAATTGGTGTCCGGACGAATCCAGACACCGGACGTAATAATTTGCCGCTCTTTGGTTTGCTACTTAAAAACAAAATGTAGATTAAAGAAAAAATGAAATATAAAAGTAATCAAATATACTTAAAATATATGAAGTTGTTTGGATGAATATAAAATAACACGTAAAATAATAATAATAATTTTTTTTTT
>NW_021440377.1:0-1146 GCF_001605985.2 Dendrobium catenatum | reverse complement strand
AGGTGACATGGTGCATTCTAATCTGACTCCGGACGGTCCAGTGTCTGCAGAGAATAATTTTCCCTACCTGTTCACAGCAAAACTATTTGAAATAAATTTGAACAACAATCTTAATTGGTCAAGAGCTCTGCAACAGCCTTTTAGATCTCCTGTAACGCACTGCTTTGAAATAGGAATATCAATAACAAACTGCTTTGTAAGAAGGAATCTATACATGAAAGCAATAGTTACATCTGTAAATTACAAAATTCATTATTAAGAACAAACAAGCTTTCTGTATCTCTGCACATTTCATGTTAAATTTTTGTATGATTCTAAAATAAATTCAAATATTTGCAAACTATTTACTTCTCATGAAATACAGTAATTTGCAAAATAAAAAAGTATTGAATAAAGTGGTACTTGATGTCTATATCTTTTAAGTTTGACTTAAAAGATGTTACAATAGATGCCAAGGCTGGATGGGGACGAATCAATAAGCTTTGGTCAAAATCAAAGAAAAAAGTGCATTTATTTGTATGGGTACCCATTATTTATTTCATGGTTTAAAGGTCTGAGTATTGGCTTTGGTTTGATGAAAGTGTTGGGTTGCTTTATTGATACCCAAATTTGGATATTCAAAGTTTTTCTTTGCTAAATTGAAATTTTTCATAAGAAAAAGCATGTCCAATTAATCATTTTATGCAGTACTGATTGGGTTTTCGTGTAAAAAATATTTAAATCTATGATTCAAAGAAGTTCAGTTATGACAAAATTGAATTGATGGATTTAAAAAAAATTTGTTGGTTTAATTTGATTTTAAAATGGAGCAAAGTAGATAAAGAAGGCAAGAAAATGGGCTTTTTCACTAATTTAGATTTTGTTTGGGATGATTTTCTTTCTGTTTTAAGAAGCAGTAAAAAAGCCGTTTCGAACGAAATCTAAACCGACTAATAGAAAGCACATCAATTATCATAACAAAGGTTCAAAGCGCAGATCTGAAGGCTTCAGATAAATTCAAAGGTCTTTTTTGGTTTAGCATCAGTCTTCTTTAGGTATATAACAATTATCATATTCCATACTCAGCTTTGCAGCTGTATTTTGTTCATTTTCATATACCTTCTGAACAAAACCATTTATATAACAGTTTGGAGACATGCGCCAAAT
>NW_021440376.1:0-233 GCF_001605985.2 Dendrobium catenatum | reverse complement strand
GGAAAATCATTTATAGTCCATAATAATGCAGCTCGCGTTTGAAAATTCTCCTTAGAACATGCATCGTAAGTCTGTAGACCAATTTCCCATAACTCTTTTAACTCAGCCACAAGCGGTTGTAAATAAACATCAATATCTTTTTCAGGTTCAGTTGGCCCAGGAATAAGCAAAGAAAGCATCATGTATAGTGATTTTTTACACAGGTTAGGTGGCAAATTATATGACATTAATAC
>NW_021440375.1:0-287 GCF_001605985.2 Dendrobium catenatum | reverse complement strand
GGGGGGGTAAATTGGTGAATTTTAAAAATTAACTGCTTGCTTAAAAATGCAATTGATATGCTTTAGATTTTTTCCAATAATTTGAAAATAAGCAACTACTATTACTTGACGTGGAAGTAATTATCATTATAAAAAATTGAAATATTAATGTTGATTTTCTAAATAATAGATAAAATCATTTATCACTAATTTCCACCAAATAATTATCATAGAAAATTAAAAGCAAAAAAGCTAAATACAAAAAATAAGAAATTAGAACAAACACACTAGATTTATAGTGGTTCGTT
>NW_021440374.1:363648-377525 GCF_001605985.2 Dendrobium catenatum | reverse complement strand
CATGCCGTCAAAAGTCTTCTCTAACCTCCTCAACCACTCCTCAGCTGCTCTGGGCTCAACAGCGCCCTCAAACCTCGGAGGTTTCAATCTCAAAAACATCTGAAGATGTCTATCAATATCCTCAGATCGAACAGTAGAGGCTCTACTGTGTGTCTCACTCATCATCTGAGCAACTAAAGTAGCAAACTAGGAAAGCGTATCTGCACCAACCACTGGGGCCGTACTATCCACTGGTGCTGCCTGACTGGCACTCTGACCGTCTGTCATGTCAGGGTCTGGCAGATCCATACAGAAAATTCAGAAAATCCAGAAAACTAATCACAAAAACAATACAATAAAAATCCGAACAAATCAAAACTACCCCAGACAGACTCAGATCACTTCCTATAGCTCTGTTTTACAATCCAACCAAATTTCAAAACCTTTGCTCTGATACCACCAAAAAAAGCATGTCACGACCCGACCCGACCGGGACGGGTCCCTCTAGCACCGGGTCGTGGGTGCCTGAACTTTCAGACTGACTGAACTGATTCCAGGATCTGGCTTTGGAATTTATTTCAGAACTTTCTTCCAAATATTACACACAGAAACAAACACACATAGCTACTATAAACATCAAATGCAGTGGAATAGATCATCTATCTTTTTCTTTCCTCAAAAGAATCATGTACAAATACAGGTTATGGCTTTCAGACAGAAAGAAAAGCAGAACAGAAAAGTCATGACTGTACAAAAATCAAAAGGACAAAATACCTATAACTGGATCAGACTCTGAACTCTACTCCTGGACGTCCTTCCCCTTCCAAGAACCTGAAAACCACGCAGAAAACAAGGATGAGCTACAACAGCTCAGCAAGACATCAAACCTCCAATCAAAATCCTCAGAGTCCACATCAAACACATCAGATAGAAATTCGAACAAAAATCAGAACAGAATCGTATATCAAATCAGAACAGAATCAGAATCGTACAGATCAGAACAAATCAGAATAGAGCAAAAATACATCACATCAGAGCTGACAGAACGTACAGAAATCAGAAATCAGATATCAGAGTAAATCATGTCAGATCAGAAATCATATCAGATTAGACAGAATCGTACGGAAATCAGAATCAAATCATATCAGAACAGACATAATCAGAATCAGAATCAGAATACATATCAGAAATCAGAAATCATCAATTCAGACCATATCAGAAGTCAGAACAGATTCCCTAACACTAACAGAATCTCAACAGATTCTGGCCCCTTATGCCTCCCTTCCCAGACACTGACAGAATCTCTCGGATTCTGGCCCCTTATGTCTCCCTTTGTGCTCACGGCACCAGAACAGATGTGCTTATAGCACCAAAACAGAACTTGTCATCGGATCCGGAACTTGTATTCAAAAATAGATTTCAGAGCTTATTTCTAATTTTCCCTGACACAGATAGGATCTCACAGGATCCTGACCCCTTATAACTCCCTTTTTATAGCACACAATCATATCAATTCATTTCAGAACAAATCCGGACAATTTCAGAATTCATACAAAAATCCAGCAGCGTAACGGCAGTATACGGAATTTACACAAAATTTTCTAAAAATCACAAATTACCTAATTATCACAGAATGTTCATATCGACATTGCAAGACTTTTATTCTATTGCCACAATATTTTTAGATATCATCAAAAGTTACAGTCGAAAGAAAACACCGCGGAATCAAAAATACCCGGTCAAAATTCTTCAGAAAATAATCAAAATGTGCACACTCGGCACCTCAGAAACATACCAAAAGTTATGCAGTAAAAACTGAACCAATCGAAAAATACGGACGAAATTCGTTAACAAAAACAAAATTCGGACAGAAAATTCGTTCAAATTGCACCGTTCTGAAAATTGAGAAAGGCGGAATGTGCCTTACCTTGCGTACAACACTTTACTGAACAGTCTTGTCGGACGAAAACGGACTGGCGTCGCCCGAAAATCAGCTTTTCCAATTTTTCTCTCGACTTTCTCTCTCCTCAAAATATTTCAGATATTTATTTTTGATTTCTCTCTCTTCAAAATGAGCTGATTTCAGCTTTAAAATACACAGATCGGCCCGGCCGATCGCACGATCGTCCTGGACAATCTGAACAAATTTGAATCGGTCTGGGACGATTTCCCAGGACGATAATTAATTTCCAGGACGATTTGCTCTCTGACTTTTCCATACACTGATCGTCCCAGGACGATCCCAGATCGGCCTGGACGATCCATACAGGAAATTTTCCTGTAACTTCTGGATAGAAAACTGGAACAGAATTGCACTGATCTCCCGGGACGATCCAGATCGGCCCGGACGATCATGGAGCAGATTTTGATGTTACATTAACCATGGCTGATAAAGTGGACACAATTTTGAGTAATGACATTATCTCTACAAGGGAAGGTTGAAGAAGAAGGTACTTGATCAGGTGGAGAGGAAAATCTGATTTAGAGGACACGTGGATAGACCACGAGGAGCTACAGTAGATAGACTTAGATGCTTTGGAGCCTTACGAGAGAGAATCTTACTCGACGGAGTCGAGTTTTCTCCCACCCCGGGAGAATGATGTGGACATCAGTTGGAAAGTCTACCGTCGATATGGCCATGGATCTATGGCCACGATTTATCCGATGTACTTTTGTTATTATTGTTGTTTTCTTATTGATGTATTTTATTTCAGCATTTTGCCATTTTATTCTTGCTTGAGGGATTGAGTCATATAGTCCCTTGAGGGTATTTGAGTCCTTTTGCTTTAAGTCATTGCAATAGGTTATTTAAAGCCTTCATCTTGTACTTTTGAAGCTAATGAATGATATTAAGAAATTTTCCTGCATTTGTCTTCTTGAAGCTTTTATGAGAGCTTGAGAGAGAGTTTGAGAGTTTTGTGGATCCTAGGAGAAGCCACCCGTTGTACCCAACAGTCACCACTGGTGGCTCTTGGTTTATCCTCCTTTCTTTCCCTTCTATTCAACATCCACCGCCGGTCATTCCCCACCACCAACCACCACCTCCTAACCTCATCCATCCAAGCGCCACCTCAATATATCCACAAAACTGCGCCGTCCCAATCATCCCACCGGCCATCCCTTAACCTCTGGCCTCCCCTTCACCCACCACCTCTTCCTCCATCAATCACGGGCCCCTCTTGTCTTCCCCACGAATTTTCAAATTTTAAAATTCAAAGTGGAAGTTTTCGATTTTGCCCAACGCCAAATTAGGAAAGTTTCAATAAGGTTTCAAATTTCAAATTTGAATTTGAGCGGATTTGAAATTTTCTTCATTAATTATTCGGATCGAATTAGGAAATTCATAACTCCTTTCTCCTCACCCCCACTCCCTCTCTCCAATGCCGCCGGCCCCCTTAGTGGGCCCCTCTCCTTTAATGCTTCATTAAGGGACTTGATTGCATGCTATTTGAAATTCAAAGTCCAATTATTTTCCCTCCACTCATACTCAAATCTGAGAATAATTTTAAATTTTGGAATTAAAACAATTTCTATTCCTCCCAACCTAGCTCCTTCTTAACCCTAGTCGTTTTTCACCCCCCTCCCCTACAAGCCGCCGGCCTTCCTCCCCACCGTCCACCCCCTCTCTCTCTCCCTCTCTCAATGCGTTTTCTCCTTTGTTTATCCAAGATGAATGATCAATTCGAAGATTGAAACTGGCCTTTCGTAAGACGACTACGTTCTTGTGGATTCTCTCAAATCGCCGCTCTTCCACAATTCTACGTCTTGACGGATTTATAGGAAGATTCCTCCAACCAAAAAAGATTCACGACGCCTGAGGTTATAGAGGAACAACTAATGAATGTCATATGGTTTATCAAGATGGATTCTCGTTGATGGTGATCATCTCCCTTGACTTTGGTATTTTCATATTCTATCTCCTTCGTAGAGAGATTGTTCAAGCTAGAGATTGTGTTCCATTATCGCCATCCATTAGTAAGCTTAGGATTGTTGTTTCGTTGCTATTAGATCTCTTTGTTAGATCAAGGTTATGTTGAAAGCTATTTTGTATGCATTGCTTTGGATGTTCTTAAATGTTTTGAGTTTGCTTAGTCTATTGCATAGCTTAGCCTAAATGGAAGTAACCACTTATTAGCTTTATTTTGCTATTTTATTCACTAATAACTAAAAATCCAAATTGCTCTTTGATTTGTTTTAGGGCAAATTTCTTGTTTCGCATATAGTCCTGGATCAATACATTTATTGAGAGATTTGATGGAAAGTATAGGGAGAATAAGGAGAATCTACATATGATATTGATTGATTTAGGGAAAACTTATGAAAAAGTTTCAAGAGAAGTGCTATGGAGTGTTTTAGAAAAGCTTGGGTTAATAATGCTTATACTAAACTCAATAAAGATATGTATGCTAGAGCTATTACTTTTGTTTAAACACAAGGAGGTTAGAATAAGTATTTTCTTATTTTAGTTGGATTACATCAACATTCAACTTTATTCCCATTTTTTTTTTGCTTAGTCATGGTTGCTCTTACTAGACATTTACTTGAGGATGTACCATAGTATATGCTTTTGCTAATGATATTCTTCATGTTAATTAGACTAGAGAGGGAGCTGAAGATAAACATTAATTATGGAGGTCAACCTTAGAGTCTAAACGTTTTTGCTAGAGTAGATCTAAAATAGAATATATGGATTGTAATTTTAATAGTAATAGATCTAAAGACTTTTGGCTATTAAGTCATTAATAAGAGTATATGTTTTAGATATCTAGGGTCTATTATCCATATTAATGGTGCAATAGATAAGCATATTATTAGTATTTAAGTTGGATGGTTAAATTAAGGGTGTATTTGTCTCAAAAAATCTATCTCTACTCTCTCTTCTGCCTCGTGAGCCGCTCTGGCGATTTAGGGCATCCCGTCCCGACCGCCTCCGTTTGCGTCTCTCTGCCTCTTTCCGACTAGTGTTTTTTGTTTTAGGAGTGTAGATCATTGTGTTTTCTTGGACCTAGTGGGCTTTTTTTGTTTCATGGCGGAGGTTCCTCCGGGGAATCTGTGGGGGAAAGCTTCGGAGCTGGAGGTTCCGATGAAAAAAGGTTTTTTTCAACTGGATGCTGAGGGATCTTCGTCTCCTTCTAGATCTAGATCCTTTAAAGATGTTCTTTCCAGTGCTGCAGCTTCAGGTGAGATTTTTCCAACTGTGCAATAAACGAGTTTTAATGGTGTCCCATCTGTTTTACTTTCGGATGAGGAAGTCCTTTAACTTGCGTCCCCTTTCAATTTACTTTGGTTGGGAAATTTGGAGTGCGTAGACCGAATCTTGATGCTATTCGTTAATTTTTTGCATCTCTGAAATTAACTGGTTTTTATTCTGTTGGATTACTGGATGCTAGGCATGTGGCTATTCAATTGTCAAATGATTTAGATTATAGTCGTGTTTTTGCTAGAAGATCTTATTTCATTCATAACTGTCAAATGCGGGTTCTAAAGTGGACGCCTTTTTTTGATATTAAGGAAGAATCTCCGATCGTTCCTATCTGGATTTCATTTCCGAATTTACGTTTGCATTTCTTTAATTCTAAGGTTTTACATGCGTTGGGTTCCATTTTTGGGAGACCGCTATAGACTGATCAGGCTACTGCTTCGAGAACTCGGCCTTCGGTTGCTAGAGTTTTGGTTGAAGTGGATATTTCGAAAAATCATCCTAAGGAGAATTGGGTTGGATCTAAGGCCTATGGTTATTTGCAAAAAGTTGAATTTGAGAAAATTCCAGATTTTTGTACTCATTACAAGGTGCACGGACATGCTAATGTGGATTGCTTTAAAATTCACCCAGAACTGAAAAAAACTGTTAATTATGAAAGTTTGAGGCCTGGCTCTACCGTGAATAACCCTATTGAAGTGCCTATCGTGAACGATTTAGAAGAGATTCCGGTAATTCCGGTGGAACCGCCTCAGACGGAGCATAATAATCAATTAGCTGGTAATGAAGAAAAGAGTAAGCAAGTTAAAGAAAACAGTGGTAATAAAGAGAATATGGAATTGATGAATTTGAACAAGGATATCCAATCTAATGAGGCTATTAGAGAGCCTGAGAATAGCTCTTCTACGTCAAAGGAACCCAAACTTTTTATTTTGGTTGATGATTTACTAAATGAATTGCCTATTAACTCTAATTATGTAGCAGTTGAGAATGCTTTACTTTCTAAACAGGGGAACAAGGATGAGGAGCTAAATAGTGGAGGGTTGTATGCTGATTCGGTTGAAGAAGGAGAATTTATTCCTACCACAAATGCAGATGCCTCTTGCAATACTAAACATTTGTCTTCTGTTAATTCTCCTAAATTGATGGGTCAAAATAACGAGGAAGAGGAATTGATTCAGAAGGGAGGTAAGAAAAAAGGTAAGCAAGGTAAAAATGCATGTTTGGCTACTCCTAGATCCACCAGAGCTCATACTTCGACAAAAAATGGTAATGATTAAATCTCTTATGTGGAATATTAGGGGTATAGGTGGTAAAGATTCTAAAACTAGAATTAAAAACCTTTGTAGAATTCATAATATTAAACTGCTTGTTTTAAGTGAACCAATGATAACTGCTGACAAGATTGTGGAAACTACTAGATATTTAGGTTTTCATATGTTTTTTTCTAACTGCTCGAATAAATTATGGATTATGTGGCATAATGCTATCTCTCTTGACATTATTGTGGATTTTCAACAAGTGGTCCATTGTCATATTAATGTTAGTAACAAAAACTATTTTGCTTCCTTTGTTTATGCTGCCTCTACTAGAATGTGTAGGCTTAATCTGTGGGAACAACTTTGTGATTTCTCTGCGAATATTAATGGGCCGTGGTGTGTGGTTGGTGATTTTAATATCATTTCGAATGCTAGTGAGAGAAGGGGGGGTTGCAGGCCTAATATTAAAGCGATGGAAGATTTTAATGATATGATTAATGAGTGTAATTTGAATGATATTGGTTTTTATGGTAATTCCTTTACTTGGAGTAGGGCTAACCTATTTCAAAGGCTGGATAGATTTCTATTTAATAACGAATGGTTGTCTCAATTTTCTGCTACTAATGTTGAACATTTGAGTAAAACTATGTCTGATCATGCTCCTCTTCTTCTGAATATTAATATTTTAAATCATAGTGGTTCCTATGCTTTTAGATTTATGAATATGTGGCTTTTGCATGATAGTTTCAATAAGGTTGTTGAAAATAATTGGAATGCCCCTATTTTTCCTGATAATAATATTAGTGGTATGTTGAGACTGTGGTCGAAACTTACTAGACTTAAACAATGTCTGAGGTATTGGAATAAATTTGTTTTTAAAAATGTTTTCACTAATATTATTGAAGCTGAGTCCAGAGTTGATGAGTTATAATGTATTTTTCTTGATAATGCTTCTGAGGTTAATAATGTTAATTTAAATAATGCTAAGAATGAATTATGTCAACTTCATTTTCAAGAAGAAGCTTTTTGGAAGCAAAAAGCTAATGCCAAATTTATTATGGAGGGGGATAGAAATACTAAATTCTTTCATGCTATTGCTAATAAGAATAAAACTAGAAGTAAAATTCATAAAATTATTAATAATGATGGCATGATTTTGGAGGATGATGAAGATATTTGTAAGTCGGGTTTTAATTTTTTTGCTAATATGTTTAATCAGCATTCTAATACTTTGCCTATTTCTGATAGTTATGTTATTCCTAATCTTATTAGTGAAGATGATAATAATATGCTCTGTCAATTGCCGTCTGATATGGAAATTTCTGATGCTATTAAGGATATGAATGCTGATGCTACTGCTGGTCCGGATGGGTTCACTACCAAATTGTTTCAAAAGTGTTGGGAGGTTTTTAAGGAGGATGTTATTAAGGCTGTGTTAGACTTCTTTGGTGGTAATCCATATCCGAAATTTTTCTCCTCTTCTAATATTGCTCTTATCCCTAAAAAAGAGGGAGCTAATGCTTGGACTGATTTTAGACCTATAAGTTTGTGCACTTTCTTTAATAAGCTTAATTCTAAAATCCTGGCAAATAGATTGTCTAAAATCTTACCTAGGATTATTTCTTTGAATCAAACTGGTTTCGTGAAAGGCCGTAGTATTAATGATAATGTGTTACTGGCTCAGGAACTTACTCATGATATTAATACTAAGGTGATGGGTGGGAACATTGTTTGGAAGTTGGATATCACTAAAGCCTATGACAATCTGGATTGGAACTTTCTCTACAAAGTGCTTTCCCTTTTTGGTTTTAATCAGAAGTTCATTTTGTTAATTAAAAATAGTGTTGAAAACTGCTTCTTTTCTGTGATCATTAATGGTAGAAATAATGGGTATTTTAAATCATCTAAAGGCCTTCGTCAAGGTGATACTATTTCTCCTTTTCTTTTTATTATTGCCATGGAGTATTTATCTAGAGGTTTGGAAGACCTGTTTGCAAAGAATAAGAATCTAAATTTTCGTTCAAAAAAAGGTTTCCCTATTAGTCATTTAAGTTTTGCTGACGATTTTATTTTATTTTCGAATGGTTCCAGTAAAAATGTTAAAATTTTAATGAATTTTCTTGGTAATTTCAATGATTGTAGTGGTTTATTTTTCAGTAAAGATAAGAGTATTTTTATTGGTGCTAAGTCTATAAACCTAAGGAGGACTCAGGGGATTCAAAGGGTGTGTGGGTTTAAAGCTAAAACGCTTTCGATTAAGTACTTGGGAACTCCTATTTATAAAGGTAAAAAGAAGAACCTCCTTTTTGAAGATATTTTCACTATTATTCAAAAAAAACTTACAAATTGGTCGTCTAACTTCCTGTCTTTTGGGGGCCGTCTAGTTTTGATTAAGTCTATTCTTAATTCTGTTCCTATATATTTGTTCCACACTTTAATGCCTTCTGTTGCTATTTGTACTAGATTGGAAAGATTAATTAATAAATTTTTTTGGGGTTCTGAAAATAATTCCAAGGCTATTAACTAGGCGGCATGGAATAAAAATTGTGGTGTTGTGGATGAAGGGGGGTTGGGTTGTAAGAGTTTGGTTGAAACGGCCGTTGTGTTTTCGTACAAATTATGGTTTTCCTTTAGAGCTAAGATTAGTTTATGGGCTCGTTATATGAATGTGAAATACTACAATAACATACACCCGTTGTTGTGTTTTTGTAGAAATACTGATTCTGTGACATGGAAAAGGTTATGCAACATTAAATGGGAAGCTGAAAATTTCATTCAGTGGGGGTTAGGTAGGGGTGTTGTTTTTTTCTGGCAAGATAAATGGTTGGGTGATTTTTCTATTGATTCTTATCTGTTCACTCATACTATGGATTCTATTAAAGTTTCTTATTTTATATTGGATAATGGTTGGAATGTGGAAAAATTGAGTAATTATGTGCCTAATTGTTTAGTTGATATTATCAAGAACATACCTTTACAGCTTAATTGCAATGATAAGATTTTATGTTCAGCCTCTACTAATGGTAAGTTTAACTTGCGTAAGATATGGGAGAAGGTGCGTATTTCTTATGATAAATCTCCGACTTTTGCTGCTATTTGGCATAGTTCCTTTTCTATTACTTACTCTACTTTTGTTTGGAGATGTTTAAAAGGTTTCTTACCGGTTGATAATTTGTTGCAAAAAAAAGGTTTTATTTTGGCTTCGAAATGTTTATGCTGTGCCAATAGTGAAGATATTGATCACATTTTTGTGAATGGTTTGGTGGCAGGAAAAGTGTGGTTTTACTTCAATGGCATTGCTGGTAAGTTTTCTTTGTCTAATCAATATAGTTTATCTGGTATGTTGGATGGTTGGTTACATTCCACTAAAGGTCATATTTTTAACTTGTTGCCGATCCTCATTTTATGGTATCTTTGGAAAGCTCGTAATGAGGCTAAACATGAAAATATTAAGATGGAAGCGTCTTTGATTATTAATAATGTGAAAAGGAAGGTTTTACAATTGTATAATTATAAGATTATTAAGTTTAAGACTTTTTCTAAATGTAAGCATTTAGCTAAGATGTGTGGTATTAATGTGGATATGGTGAACAGTCATTTTGAAGATTCTTTTATTATGTGGAGGAAGCCTATTTATCCTTTTGTTAAGTTGAATACTGATGGTTTGGTGGGGTTGGATAAAGCTGGTGTGGGTGGCCTCATTCGGGATGGCAGTGGGAATATTTTAGCTGGGTTTACTGCTCCTTTGCAGCATTTGGATGTTATGGTGGCTAAGGTGTATGCTCTGTTATTTGGCCTGGAAATGTGTATGAAAACTGGGTGTTACTGGGTTTGGGTTGAAGTTGATTCTTTGTGGCTGGTTCAAATTATTAGAGATGGTTTTTCTGCTAACGCTCAATGTTTTTACATTATTAGGAAAATTATATTGCTTTTAAATACTATGAAGTTTGAAATCTCTAATATTTGTAGGGAAGGAAACGGATGTGCTGAATGATTAGCTAAGAAGGGGGCTGATAGTAATGAGTATGAGGATGTGGATACTTTGAATTTAGATACTATTTTTAAAGGTTTGTTGTTAATCGATATATCTTCTCTAAATCATGTCAGGTATGAGTAATTACTTTGCTTTTTTGGTTGTGCTGGCTGGTTTTGTTTTTAAGAGCTCAACTGATGCTGTTGCTGTTTATCACCTCGGGGTGTTGTATTCTGTTACTGTGGCTATTGATTTTGGCTTGTGGACTGGTTTTGCAGTCTACTGGTTAAGATATTTGGTTTGGTTGTCTGTGATAACTGGTACCTATTTTGCTGTTGTTAATTTAAACCTAAATATGTACTGGGGTTTTATTTTTTGCTATGGTTGTGGCTGTATGTCTGGTTGGTTGGTTTCTGGGTGGTCTCTTTTGAGACTTTGCGGGTCTGGGGGGAGTTTTTTGCAGAATTTTATGTTTTGGGTATCGTTTATATTAATGGGGTTATGTGCTTTTCCAAATTTTTGGGTTATAGGAGGGTTAGGGGTGGTCGGGCGAAGGATTTTAAGGATAATGTGGAGGTTAATTTCTTTATCTTCAGGTGGCAGGTGCATAAATTTATCTATTTTGTTAATGTTAAATTTTTGGAGAATTTCTTGCAGGTTAAAAGGGATGGAAGAGCTTAAAATTGTTATATCCTGTAAGTCTCTCGTCTTTTATATTAGCGTTTGTATTGTTTGTTTGGTTAGTATTTTTTACAGGAAGTTGATGACGATCATGATTACTTTGAGCTTCCTTTTTTGGGTTTGCGATAGGGCATTCCTTTTTCTATTTGCTGAGTTATTGTAATTTTAGAAAAAGGACCCTCTGGCTCGTAGGATGGTTTTTTTCGTTTTTATTGTAGCTCGTTAGAGCATAGAGGGCTGGAGGGGCCTTCTAAGGACCTTGCGTTTAATGCATTTTTTGATAATTAACCCCAGCGTAGGCCTCTCTGTGGGGGTTTTATCAAAAAAAAGGCCTTAGCTAGCATTCTCCTCTTCAGATGCAAAAACTAAGTGTTGTGAAAATTCGATCGGGTGACAATCAACCAGAAAAAGAAGGAAGGTTCATGGTTGATCCCGGTTCATCGGATGTAACCGGATTCGAACGGGTGAGTAATAAATAATAATATATTAAAAAGTAAGATAAGATTAATATAATAAATAATCGACAAATTTATTCTCCTTTTAATATTTTTAATTTTTTAAAAATTTGATGGATCTACAAATAAATAGAATTCATTACATATATAAATATGTATACATATTTTCAAAATTATAATATAAATATTATTATTTATATAGATTATTAAATGTAAATATAGATAATTATATAAATTTAAATATAACATCTTCCAACTCTTATTTTTAATTTATTTAATAAATATTTATTTTATATATAAATATATAATTATATATATAATAATTACTAATTATTATATATATTTGAAAAATAATTTACATCATAAATTATATATAAATTTAATTATAAAATATATTTATAAAGAACATAATATTATTTTTTTAAATTTTTTATTCTTCTTACTATCATTAATTTCAATTTAAAGAAAAGTTTTAGAACTTTAAAATTAAGAGTATCTTATTTTTATTTGAATACTTTATAAAATTAATTATTAATAAATTAAAGGATTTAAAAATTATTATTGATAACTTTTTTTTGATACTATTCTACAGAAAGTTCAGTAAGACAATTTCATTCTTATTTCAAGTCTCATGCACACATTATTGAAAGTTGAAATACAATTACTAGTTAATTCTAGTCACACATCATTTTAGAAGTTTTATATATATTGTTTAATAATACTGTTCTTTGTACCATAATTAGAGCTTATATGTTGTATTATTGGAAATTATGTGAGCAATATTTATTTATTATTTAATTTTAATATATAATATAAATTAAATTTTGGAATTAACTATTGTTAAATAAAATATATGATATTTAATATTAATTTAAATTTAATTAAATATTTTATGTTAATTTAAATTTTAAATATATTATTAGTTTGAATCGAGGCTCTGAAAATCGTGACAGAAGGATGAGGTTCATGGTTGGACCGGTTGAACGGGTTCGACTGATGACGTAATGAAATAATAATATAATTATAAAAATTTTAATAAAATTAACTAAAATAATGAAAATATAATACCATATAATTTAATATAATTTATCTATTTAATCTAAATATTTAAATTTAATTTATTAAATATATAATTATTTAAATAACTCACGGGAAAATATAAAATTATAAATATAATTAAATATTTAAATATAGTAAAGTATTCATTTAGTAAATGATAAAAAATTTTTTACGAGGTGAAAAATTGAATTTGCAAATTTTTATACATAGAGTTTCATTATGATTAAAATTAAATTTATTATTTAATATTAAAACTTACAAAATTAATTATTATTCAAATTATAAAAATATTATTTATATTTAATTTATTAATATAATTTTTACTCATGACAAAGCTATTTAATGTTAAAATCCAATATAAAAATATAAAAAAATAAATATTATCAACTAAAAAAAATAAAATATTATTGATATTATAAAAATTAATTTAATCATTAAAAAAAAGTTAGGTTGTGATATGTTTTTGAATATGAATAAATGGTGACTCTTTAACTTTATAGTTTTAATCCCAAATCAAGTTAGAAGTTTTGCTTTGTATATGTAATTATATTTTTGCTTTCTCTCATGACAAGCTCTCAAGGAAAATAAAGACATATAGATTGATGAAAATTATAATATATTCTCTCTTTAATTTAATTTAAGATATTTTATATTAATATTTATATTAATTATGAAAGTTTAATATTTATTTTAATATTAAATAATTTATTTAACTAATATTAATTAAAAACTTGAACGACTGGTTTTAAAAAATTGGACTTCACCGGTTTTCCTGGTTTGAACGGTTTGGTTTCCAATAACCGGTTGGTTTAAAGGCAAGCTTGATTTTGATTAACCGGGATTCGATCTCAAACCGGTTTCAACAGTTGAACGGTCGGACAACTGGTAGCGATTCCGATTTTTAAAGCACTGGTTTGAAGACACTAGTTCTTAAGAATATGGGACAATTCAGACAGGTTGGCTGATTGAAACCGAACGTTCAACCGATTTTTGACGGTTTCGTTGCTACAGCCGTTCTTAGGAGGATGAAACCGGCCATAAGAACTAGACCTGTCAATTTTCGGGTTACGGGTCGGGTTTCGGTCAACCCGAAATTGACCCGGTATTTTCGGGTTCGGGTCGACCCGACTGTTTTTTTCAAACGGGTCGATTCTGGACCGAACCCGCCGCTTCGGTTCCGGTCGGGTTCGGTCCAATCCGACCCACTATTTCGGAAGAAACTGCAGGACGGCCGGCGCCGGGATCGGGGAGCTGCGGCTGAAAGCGCTGAG
>NW_021440374.1:359344-363548 GCF_001605985.2 Dendrobium catenatum | reverse complement strand
ATTTATTTTAGCAATATTTATTTGTAAAATTATTTCATTAATTTAGTTTAACAATATTTAGTTTAATTTGACAATAAGTTATTAAATTATTTAATTTAATTTAATAGAATAAATAATTATAAATATTTATAATAATTATTTTTCAAAAAATTTTGAGTTATTTTGGAAATCCATCGGAAATCTCATAAAAAAATTTCTGATGAAAATCCGTCGGAAATATTCCACCAAAAATTCTCTAGAAAATTGTCAAGATTTCTGACGGATTTATTTTCGTTGGAAATTCCAATAAAAATTTGCACTTTTCATTTAGTGCTATACTTTTAGAGATAGAATGTGAGACGACCATATATGTGAAAAGGTTGGAGTAGCTCCAGTGGTAGATAAGATGAGAGAGAGTTTCCTTAGATGGTATGTTCACATAAAACATCGACCTTGTGATGGACTAATTATGAAAGTAGATGTATTACTTTTGGCCTATGTAAAAATAGGTAGTGGTCGACCAAAAATGACTTGATTAGAAAATATTAGAAATTTTATTTTCATTAGATTTAAATTAGGATTTGTCTCTTAACATAACCCATTGGAGAAAAATGATTAATGTAGCAGACCCCACATAGTGGGATAAAAACTTAATGTAATTGTATGTTGTTGTTAATATACTATTTATTAAATCATAAAGTACTTTCATGTACTAATCATTATTAGTGGCTATTTTTCTAGAGTAAATCTTAGTTTTTCATTTTCTGCTTTGCCTTCTTCCACCGGCAGCTCTTGTTGTGCTAAACAACACATGTAGTTAATAAAAATTTCAACCTTTTTTTTTTATTTTGGTGAAGCTGCCATTTTTAATTTTTCTTACCTCCTCAAAACTTTCACACATGTTCTATAATAATGTGGAAGCTAAGACTTTGTTTATGAGAGTTTTCTCACTGTTTTATTTTTAGGACTGCTACTATAATTCTGGTTTGGCCATTGCTTTTCTGTGGCTTTCAAGAAAATTTTTCTTTAGGAAGTATTTTTTAACAATAACTTTTAAATAGTCTCTTACTTCACATCAACTTTACAACCACTTTTATAAAAAACTACAGTCATCGCAAGTGAATCTCAAATTTATGTACTCCAAAATTCATATGAGGAAGAATCTTAATGGGATATCTATTATCGTGACTTTAGATGGGAACCCTACAAGCTATCCTAATGCTATTGATGATATTACCCAACATTTTTATGATCTCTACAATCCTCTTGCTATTCCAATACTGGACCTTAACTGCTTCCCCGTTGGATCCACTATCCCTACTCATCTCATGCATATTTTTTATGCCCCGATTTCTGATGCTGAAATGAAAATGGCTATTTTTTTGGTTCCACTAACTCCTCATCTGGATTTGATGGTTTTAATTTCCATTTCTTCAAGACTTGTTGGCATATTATTGGGGTGAATTATTAGGTCTGATCACTGGACCAAAATCTGCATCTGGAACCGTGCACTTTTCATGTGCTTTTATTGCACTTTTGATGTATTTTTATAAAAGGATAGATAATATGCAATTTTAATTGCATATTAGCTACTTTTTGTTGAGTATTTGTAAAAATAAAACAAAAGTGCAGCAAAAGTGCAACAAATATCTCACTCATTGTATATTTGATGCCCTTTTGCTGCACTTTTCAAATACTCAGTAAAAGAGCAGCAAAATGGCAGCTAATATGCACACTATAAGCGCATATTAGTTGTCCTTTTGCAAAAATATATCAAAAGCACATTAAAAGAGCATGAAAAGCGTAGGATTCCGAACGCAAATTTAGGTCTGGTGATCGGACCTAATAATTCGCTGAAAGTTGGACCCCATCTTTGTAAAGCTATTCAATCTTTCTTTCAAAAAGGGTACATCACTAGAAGTGTTAAGGCTAATGTAATTGCTTTAATTCCTAAATACAATCATGCTGGATCAATTTCTGATTTTAGGCTGATTTTTCTATGCAAGACCTTGTACAAGATCATTGCAAAAATTTTGTCTTCTAAGCTAAAGCATATTATGCCTATAATTATTAATCCATCCCAAGTTGGTTTTATTAATAAGAGGGTTTCTATGGACAATGTGATCCTTGGTACAGAAATATTAGCTTTTTTTAAGAAGTGCAACAGAAATAATTATATCTGTGCGAAGCTAGACATCAAAAAAGCTTTTGATTATGTGTATAAGGAATTTATTCTTGGAAGAATGGATCAAAAAGAGATTTCATTGGAATTTATCGGGTGGGTCAAGTCTTGCATTATGATTGTCCATTTTTTCATTTGTTTGGATGGTGCGTTGGAAGGTTTCAAACCCTCCACTTCTGGCCTTAGATAGGGATGCTCCTTGAGCCCCTATCTATTCTGTTTTTCCATGGACACCTTTTCTTGCTTTCTTGACTCTGATTTGGATGGGGATGGTTTTGAACCAATCAAATTAAAGAATTCGGACCCTCACACCTCTTATATGCTGATGATGTGTTGGTTTTTGTGAATTCTTCTGTTCGAAATAGAAATACATTAAGCAATGTGCTTAATGAGTTTGCTATCTCTTCGGGGCTGATGGTCAATATGGAGAAAAGCACCCTCATCATTCATCCTAATAAACCTCACTCCAATGATATTTGTTTTGTTCTTAACATCCCTCATACCCAAACCAAAATCACTTATCTTGGGATTCCCTTATCTATCATGAAAGCTTGTTTTTCTGATTTCTCTCCTCTTCTGGATGTTATTACTAACGAGCTTTTCGGCTGGAAAACAAAACTTCTTTCTTTTGCAGAAAGGTTATAATTTCTTTGATACACAATTTGGAATACCATAGCCTATTGGATTCATGGTGTATTTATACCTAAGAGTTGTTATAAACAAATTGATAAACTTAAAGCTAGATTTTTATACTATAGAGACACTACTTCAGGGAAACTACATCTCATATCTTGGAAAAATACTTGCAAACCTAAAAACGGCTAAGGGATTGGGTTTACCTTCTATTAATGCAATTCATTTTTCTTTCAATTGCTCGGTTATCTCTAGGATGTATAATTCTCAATTTCCTCTAATTACCTGGTTCTTCCACAAGTATTGTTCCCCTTGGAAGCCTGCTACATCTTTGGCATCCCCTATGTGGAAAAGTATCTGTGATACTGCCAACAAAGTGAAGGGAGTTTTGTCTTTAACGTAACTGCTAATTCTCCTATCTCTCTTATGTGGGATCACTGGTGTAATGGGGCCTGCTTATCTGATCTCCCTAATCACACTGATATTCTTAATGTCTTCTCTGCTGACTCTAACCTTTCAGTTATATTGGAGTCTAATGGGTGTAATACTCCTTTGGAAATTCACGATCCCATATGTAGGGTTATTCTCTCTTTCCCCATTTATTTTGATGATGCGGTTTTGCAATGGAAAAGTGGGAAGATTGGTTGTTATGGTGATTTCTTACTTGATTTTTATTCGAGTGAAAGTGAGGTATCCTGTCATAATATGGTGTGGCATAAGCATGTTGCTACCCATTTGTTGGTTTTTGGCTGGTTTAGCTTGGTTGGTGGGCATAAAACATCTAATGTTTTGATTAAGAGGAACATTTCGATCAATCATATATGCTGCTTATGTAATGCCAACTCTGAAAGTATATCTCACCTATTTTTTGAATGTGATTACACCTACTCTATTATCTCTATCAATTTAATCTGAATATGCAGTTCTGTCTGCGGTTGATCACTTTTTGTTTCTGAGTTTTGTCATTTTTCTCTATTTGTTCAATTTTTCTCCTTCTTTTACCTGTTAAATTTTTTGGATTATCAGTCCTTTGACTGTTGCTTTTGAGCCTAAATTTTGTCTTAGCATTATTTGATCCTCTAGTTTTTTTTTCCTTTTACATGTAATTTTTTATTCTTCTTTACATGGTTAATGAATGGGCTTTGCTCCTAATTAAAAAAAAACAAGTTTTTTTGGTATAACCATGGGGTTGAAAAACGGATAGGACCGGCTAGTTCGATCGAGAATCGGTCCTAAGGCCAATTCAGT
Organism: Dendrobium catenatum; assembly: GCF_001605985.2. Taxonomy (NCBI): domain Eukaryota; kingdom Viridiplantae; phylum Streptophyta; class Magnoliopsida; order Asparagales; family Orchidaceae; genus Dendrobium; species Dendrobium catenatum. Next base: position 359,506 of record NW_021440374.1, on the reverse strand, counting down.
CCTCTTGAAAAATCGGTCTAGCATCAAACCGATGAAAACTGGTTTTAAACTGCCAGGTTCCGATTGGTTCAATTTATAATATATTTAAATAAATTAATTTAATTTTAAATATTTTTTTAAATATTAAATTAACTTAAATATGATATATAAATACAATATATA
>NW_021440374.1:351794-354150 GCF_001605985.2 Dendrobium catenatum | reverse complement strand
TTATGAACATCAAAGAGAAATCAAAAGATAATATAAAAGCAAGGATGGACTTAAAGGAGATTTGTAGAAGGAAAGCTTTGGAATTGAAGGATGGTGGAGCCGGAAAATTTCTCAAACCCAAAGCTCCATTCACATTAACTTTAGAGCAAAAACGAGCAATTTGTGAATGGGTGAAGACTCTACGAGTACCTGATGGATATTCTTCCATTCTAAGCAAGTGTATTGACATAAGATCAGGGAGATTATTCGGATTAAAAAGTCATGATTGTCACATCTTCATGCAATGTCTACTATCCACTGCTTTTAGTTATCTGCCAGATCAGATTTTAAAGCCCTTGATCAAGCTAAGTATTTTCTTCAAAGATTTATGCTCTTCTAAATTAAATGTAGAGAATTTGATTTATATGGAGCAGCAAATTCCATACATTTTGTGTCAACTTGAGAAAATATTTCCTCCAAACTTCTTTGACTCTATGGAGCATCTACCTATTCAATTACCATATGAGACTATGGTTGGTGGACCTGTTCAGTATAGGTGGTTGTATCCTTTTGAGAGATATTTAAATAAACTTAAGAAGACCGCTAAGAACAAATCACGACCCTAAGGCTCTATCTGTGAAGCATATTTAACATACGAGACAACTCAGTTTTGCTCGTATTATTTTGAAACAATGTCTCAATCAGGTGAAAGTTCAGCATCTCAAAATGTTGGTAAATCTTCTAATATATCTGTATTCAGTGGAATTGGGGAACCTTTAGGCGCTAGCACAGTGCGTTATTTGACCGTTAAGGAGATGACAATTATCACATTGTACATTTTGCTTAATTGTGATGAAGTTGAGCCGTATCTCGAGTAAGTATGAGTTAAGTTATTTCTATTTTTGATTTTCTTTTAAAATTTGATCTAAACTCAAGATGTGAATTTGTATGAGATTCATTGATAGTCTTAGTACATCAGAAGAAGGAGAAGTCTAGAAAATAGTGGAAAATAATTCACTACTTAGTTTAAAAATACGGTATATTTTGAATAATTAGTCTTACTTAATGAGTTATGTCTGAAAAAAATATTAATAATAATAACATCTTGTACATTTAAAGGTACACATTGAAGACAGTTCGCAGTGCTCAAGGTTATCTGAGTTAGCTTGGGGACCAAATAGATTAGTAAACTATTATCAAATATTTGTGGTTAATGATTATAAATTCCAAATAAAAAATTGGTGTGAATGTTAGAAGACAGAAAATTATGGCATATGTGTAAGAGGGAACACCCATACATGGGATGATTTTGAATACTAAGGGGTATTATAAGAAATATTAGAGGTTGAATATCCTGGTCACAATAACACTGCATGTCTATCTCTTCAATTGTGAATGGTTTGATCCAGTACCAAATAGAGGCACGAAAGTTCATCCAATTTACGGTATAACAGAAGTAAAGCGGGCTAGGAGATATGCAAAGTTTGATCCATTCATCATTGCTAGTCAGGTAACTCAAGTCTATTATGCTAACTATCCAAGCAGAATACGAGGCAAACAGGATTGGCTAGTAGTTATGAAGACAAAACCAATGGGAGTAATTGAAAAAACTACTTCGATACCATCAGCACATCAAGAAGAGTTTATGTCTAATTTAAAAAATCTCCCAATCAATGTAGATGACCAAATCAGAATTAATGAGAGCGAGTTGCAGTTAGAGGAGGTAGATCTAACCATAGAGGAAAGTAATGATAAATCTGACAGTGCTGGGAGTATATCATCTAATGAATGTGAATCAACAAATGATGAGTTAACAACATAAGGTAAATTAAATTTATTTTTGCTACTGCACTGCTTTTTATTTTACTTCCATGTATTTTACTTCACTGCATTTATTTTATTGTTACTGATGCGTTATTTTTTCTTAAATTTTTGTTATAACTCATGTTTTTAATATTTTTTTTTTATTTATGTGCAGATGGCTTCAGGTGAAGAGCCTAGTAGAGGATTGATAAAAAACATTTTTAACAGACGCCCTAAGAAAGTTATAGTTGGACCAGCTAGGACAGTATGTACTGAGGGGACCACCTCGTCTCAGCCTGCTACACAATCTCAGCCTGCTACACAGTCTCAGCTTACTACACAGCCTCAGCCTGCTACACAGCCTTTACCCACTCTTGGAGCCAGTAGCCCCCAGTTTTACTAAGCAGACCCCCGATTTCCTTCACCAGATCCCGGGCAGAGTACTCCTTTCTACCCATACTACACACCCCCACCATATGCTGGTGCCCCTCCTACTTATCCATTTCCACCATATGCTCCACCATACTATCCCCCACCACCTCATCAACCTACAACAGCTGGTCCTTCGACAGCA